>NW_007729706.1:25804-60915 GCF_000696425.1 Galeopterus variegatus
GTTGCGCCCGCACCTCACTCAGCCTGTGAGCGGCTGGTCTGTATGTGGGATCCAAACCCTCGGCAGGAGCGCCACCGCGCTCCCAAGCAGCGCACTGTAGCAGTGCGCCACCGGGCCGGCCCAAGAAATGGTTTTAAGAGGAAACCATATAGGTATACAGTTTAAGAAGAAATTAGTTGGAATGCAAGTAAATCTGTATTCTTCTTGGGCTGTCTGAACCATCAGGTAAGTGTGATTCTCATTGTTAATGTTTATTAAATGTCACGCACTGCTTAGGGGCTCCATAAAAATCTCAGTGTTTATGGCACCACAAAACGGGAAAGAAAAACCAAGATTCGAAGCACTCTTCTGCACAGAGATCCTGCAGCAGAGTCACACAGCTGGAGACCACCAGGTCTCTGGGGTTTCCACTTCTAGTTGCCCTATCTCCTGACACATTAAAGATTGCCTGAGAAAGCATGTGTTTTGGAAACTGTGACGCTTTGTACTGTGCCCTTCTCTAAGCTGCATAAAAACTAAGTGATGAAAAATGGAAAGAAAATTAGAAAATAAATCCTGAGGGTGGATGAGCAGGTTAATTTCTTTATCTTCCTAAGGATTAGCTATAGTCTCTGTTGTCTTGCTTTCCTTTTCAAAACTGTAACACCCTCAGCTAGCTGATAAAATTCTTAGAGGGTCTTGGAAGACCCTTTAATGGAAAAACAATGTCTTTCTAGGATGCTTAGGTGGAAAATCAGAACCTCTTGCTTAGAGAGCTGAGAAACATCAAAAGGTTAGCTGTTTCCTTACATAGTAATCTCAATTATTGGTGTAAATTTTCAGTTAAACACCCATGATGTTTACAATCCCAGGCATGATAGCCATTTAGCAATTAGGTTATATTCACAACTATTTCATGTAGAACTCAACTCTAAACAAAATGATCAAGGCAGAACAAAAGAAAGGTAAATTTGGGATTGGTGCCCAACTGAATTAAAACATGCCAATGTTTGATGGCAGCATCAGTACCTCTTCTGCACTTTATACATTCTGTTGAAAGAGAAGACTTGATCTAGATCCATTTACTCATTAATTCTTTAGGTATTTTTGAGTTCTTGCATGTGCTGACTGTTGCTCTAGGAATTTGGGATAAAACATTCAAAGTTTCTACTTGCATTGAGTTTACATTCTAGTGGAGGATGCAGACATTAAAAAAAGGACAAAACCTAGAAAAATAACCAAGAAATTACAGATAGTGACACTTGCTTCAAAGGTAATAAAACAGTGATATCTGATAGGGTTGCATCATTTATAATTATTTTCTTAAAAATAACAAAAAAACCACCAAGTGGCTTCCACAACATGGGAATTTATTGGTTCTTGAAGCTGGAAGATTCAGAAGTATGGAAGGCTTTTGAGCTGGTTGATCCTGGAGATGAATAGTGTCAACACTGACCTGACTTGTCTCACTTTTCTGTTCTACAGCTCACACTGCTGGCTTCATCTTAGAGTTAGGTTCCCTCAGGGTTGGAGGATGTCTGCCAGCAGTCAGGGCCCCAAGTTTCTTTGTTCATATTCAGCAGGGCTTCCATCATAGCATTATAGTAAAGGGGGACTGATATGCATAAGCTTAGGTCTCATGTTCATCCCTGTATCAAAGACCGAGGTCAAGAACAAAATCTTCTGATTAAGTTAAGCCAGGGCCCATTCTCAGAGCTGAGAGAGAGGAGCTGCATGGGAGAGCCCCTGGAGAAAGATCTGTCTACTATTAGTAAGGAGAGAGGGGGAATTCATGCTGGCCAAGCAACTGAAATGGTCACTACAGAGAGCAACCAGGAGCAAGAGAAAGAAACTTTAAATAGGAGAAGAGGTGATATGAAAGTGGAAGAAATGAATGATGGGAAGATGTTAGGCGTGCAATTATCTGGGTGATGGAGTTTGGATGCGTTGTCCCCTCCAAAACGCATGTGGAAATTTGATCTCCAATGTGGCAGTGTTGGAAACTGATTGAGTCATGGTGGCGGATCCTTCATGAACGGATTAATGCTCTCCCTGGGGGAGGGGGGATTAATGAGTGAGTTCTCGCTCTATTAGTTCCCGCCAGAGCTCGTTGCTTAAAAAGACTCTGGCACCTCCGCTCTCTCTCTCTCTTGCTTCCTCTCGCCATGTGATCAGCTTGTACCCGCTGGCTGCCTGCCACTTTCTACCATGAGTAGAAACAGCCCGAGGCCCATGCCAGATGCAGCTGTCCCAGAATCGTAAGCCAAATAAACCTCTTTCCTTTATAAATTACCCAGTCTCAGGTGTTTCTGTTATAGCAACAAAAAACAGACTAAAAGATTGGGGAAAGAGCACTTCAGGCAGAAGGAGCATCAAGTACAAAGGCTCTGAGGTGGAAACGAATTGTTATATATTCCAAGAGCAGAAAGATGTTGGTGTGATTGGAGTGGAGTTCAATGTCAGAGAGGTGGGGCAGTGTGGTGACTTAGTGCAGTGTCATTTAGCTAAGCTAGAACTACATTCCAAGAATTCCCTTCCCTGTGTGGTTTCAGATTAGGGTTGGCCACATGTAACATTTCTGTGAGATTTGAAAAGAAGTAAAGCAGTAGCCATGTTTATATCCAGAAGGTTGGTGTAAGATCAGGCACTGTTGCATTTCCCACATACTTCTTGCTGCTCTGCTTCCTCACCTTGGCGGAGTGGGGCAGCTTGCAGCTTCTTCAGCTCCTGCTGAATCTTCTCTAAGTTTCTCTGACTCCTGAGTCCTGTGTGCGCATGAGTCTGTGTGGTGAAGGGCACTAGCTTTTCCTGCAGGTCCCCCATATAATCCAAGCTGGAGGCCTGGAGATGGTGAGACAGAAGCAGCTTGTTCTTTTGGGTTCTCCTCCACTTGTCTTTTCTTCCAGATTACCTGGCTTGCTAACCTCCAGCTGGGCACCAGATGAGGAAGCAGCAGTCTGATATAGACTGTTCACCTTCTACAGTTGCTTAAGGTCAAACTCCTAAAATAAGTCTTGATCTAACTTTAACTGACACAGAATTTGGCACAGGAAGTGGTTCCATGTCAGGCCTTAAAAACTAATGCCACCTTAAGTGACATTACAAGCGGCGCCATTATGGGCCCACAAGGGCATATTAATGTGACAGCCTAAGACGGCTCCTGGAGGAAGTAGGGTGGGGGTGTGTGCCGGATCCTTGCCTAAGCCCTTATTGGCCAAATACACGCTTCCGCGCTCGAGGTTGCAATAGCTAGGCATTGAGACAGGATGCATGCTCTCTTGACCTTTAAGCTGATAAGATTATGTAAAAAATCTCCCCTCCCTATCTGCCTATAAAAGCAAGTGCTTGTGTGATAATAAATGGAACTGCCTCGACAGAACCCCCGCCGCGTCTGAGTGTCCTTTAACCAGGCTGGGGGGCCGGCGGTGTGCTCACCTCTCTTCACGGCTCTCTTCCCCCATCTCCTTCCAAAGGGGACTGGAGGGAAAGAGGAATCTGGGCCATTTGCTCACCCACCGAAAGGAACGAGGCTAGGGCTGTTCGGTCGGCTGCCGGCGGGAGACCCAACAGTTCCAGAGGAATGAAAGCTCAAGGAAGGGTTCTCCTAATTGGACCTGGATTCTATAAATTGGTTCTGGATTCTCTGGAATTGATTCTCAGTTCTGATTAGATTTACAAACATAATAATCCTGTGTCCAGTGGTAAAGGGAACACTGGTACTTTATAGCATACTTAAATCACCATCTGTAGACACCTGTAGTGAAATGCCTGTAGAAGATGAGTCCTTAGTGGACTCACTATTTCCTGCCATAAAACGTCTTAATGAAAATAAGGAGTGTAATGGGATTGAGTGGTTGCTTCTACAGGGACTGGAGTAAAAGTAGAAAGAAAATGATAAGATTAGAGCTTCAAATTCACAGAAAGCTTCTATAACTGTTCTGGAAAAACACTTATCTCCAGTAGCTGAAGGAATGAGATTTCTGAAAACAAAGCCCAAAGTCTAAACTCACAAGGGATTGAATGACAGGATAAATTTAATTTCTAATTTCTCAAGGTCTTTTATGTTAGTGTTAGGACATTGTTTGGGAAGAAATGGGACCCTGAAAATTGAATAAGAAAATGTGGGCAAATTTTGATAAGGCTTGGGATCTCTAGCCTCTAAACTATGCTGCATTTCCTTTGCCAATAGAAGTAGCCCTTTTTCTCCTACCTGAGAATATTAGATAGACTCTCCATGCCTCTCCTGATGTATTTGCAAGGGACTAATTATCCTAATCAGGAGCTTTCCCTAATACCTCTCAATGCTTCTAGACCTATTACTGAACTGAAGTTGGCAGTTCCCGGGGGCAGGGTAAAAAGTGTTACCCAAATGGAGGTGCAATACACATCAAAAGAATTGCAATATTTTGCCAGTTTGTATTAATAGAAATCTGGGAAACATGGGAGTGGGTTTTAAAGGTGTTGGATAAGGGTAGAAGAAATACTATGTTGGATTGTGTTGAATTAATTCATGTGGATTCAGGAGCTCAGATTCTGGGTTCAATGTATTAGCTTGAGCAGTTGTGGGTGGTTCTTATTGTTGCCTTGTCTGTGACTAAAACCTAGATCCAAAAGTAATGTTTATTAAATGAAGGCAAAAACCCAAAACATTGTCAGTATGCTGCAGAGAAGGTATTCAAAGACTAAGAGAATTTGAAATGCTGAGTGGATTTATCATGTAAGATTTGCTCACCCACCTCTTGAACATTTCCTTTGAGAGAGTATGGAGGATACTCCCTTCACCAAGGTGGTGAGAGATACACATGTGAGGGGTACTCCAGCATCACTGAAGGCCTCTGTGGTGCCAGTTCTCTGTAGGCCGGGAATACAGTGGGACCTGCCAGTGAACTTGGTTTCTTTATTCAATGGGGATGATGGAGCCAAGTGGCAGGAACCAAGTTGGGTCACTGAATCTCCAGAATCAAAGTGGAGTGGTTACCGTAATAGGTGGCAGAAGGAAACCATATTCAGAATGGCTTAACCAATGGAGATATCTGACATTGACTAATTGATCATGGATTACCTAAAACTGATAAAGATATGCAGCCCGTTAAAGTCTTACTGGATTTGCTGATGAGGAAAAGCTCAAGGTCGATATACAGAAAAGTTTGACTTGAACCATTACAATAGAGAGTAGCAGCTCTCAGCCAGTTCCCAAATTTGAGCCAGTGCATGACCCAGTGTTGCTTGAATGAGAGAGGCCAATTTCCTTGAGAAATGCCAACAATTTGCATTGCAAATCTTCCTCCTACTCTTCCCCAAATGGACCTGCAGCCATTTTCCAAGGCTCTACACTAGGGAAAGTTCACCCTACACTGGGGAAAGGAAATAATGAGACTTTTTGGGGTTATTGGACATTATACTAATTTCTGTACATCTCAAATACTACTGGGCCCATCAGTCAGAGTAGGGCCAGTTTTAGCTCAGGTCTGTCTTACAGTAAGCCAAGTGGGTGTCAGAACCTACCCTGCAGTTTATTGCTCCAGTCCTAGCATGCATAGTTAGAACAGACATAGTCAGCACCTGGCAGAATCTCCACACTGATTCCCTGCCTCATGGAGTTAGAACTATTACGGTGGGAAAGTCCAAGTAGAAGCCAATAGAACCTTCTCTACCTACCAGTAGTAAGCCCAAAGTAATGGTGTTTCTGTAAGAGCTATACGTGTCAGTGCCCTAATCAAGGACTGAAGAATGCAAGATGGTCATGATCATTCCCACCCCATCTTCATTCAAGTTGCTATTTGAGTCTGTACAGAAGAGAGTTGAATCTTGGAGAATAATGGTGAATATCATAAATATGATCAATTGCAACTGCTATTCCAGATATGGTTTTATGACTGGAGCTGTCAATAACTGTGAAGTATCTGAGGTTTTACCGCACTTTCAAGCTAACAAGTTAGCCTACTCAAAGTTTCAGATTACAAGACTCCTGCATCAGAGATTAAGGAATTTACATGATTCTCAGCACAGCAAACAGAATAAGCTTCATGTTTGCGTTGCTTTTCCTTGTTTCCTAAGTGCCGTAGATCAATGTGGAGGAGCCAGGGTAGAATATGAGCACTCAGTAGATTTGTGTTAGAGTGAGAATCCCCAAGCTTAGGGAACCTTGATCTTTTAAAAGTATTGCTAGTAAACTTGCCCAATCTTTTCCTCGGAGGGAGACATTATCTTTACTATCCCGTACAACGAACAAATCTTCCTCTGTCTCAGAGGAAGACAGTGTTTCTATTTTCCAAGGCCTTTTCTAAACAAACATCTTTGAAAAGATAGTGCAGAACTAAAGCCGACACAAGATGTGCAGAAACATGAGAGACTCATCAAGAATTGTCTCCAAACAAGAACAAATCAACATATTACTTGACACATGGTATGCACCTGTTGATCTGGTAAATGCTTTTTTCTTACATCTGTTGGTAAAGACCATCAGGAGCAATTTGCATTCAGGTGATGTGATGGTAATATTACTTGACACATGGTATGCAACTGTTGATCTGGTAAATGCCTTTTTCTTACATCTGTTGGTAAAGACCATCAGGAGCAATTTGCATTCAGGTGATGTGATGGTTAATTTTGTGTGTCAGTTTGGCTAGGCCCAGTTGTTTGGTCAGATACTAGTACAGATGTTGCTGTGGAGGTATTTTATAGGCACAACTAGTATTTAGAATCAGTAGATTAAGAAGAGCAGATTATTTTCCACAATGAGGGTGGGCCTCATCCAATCAGTTGAAGTCCTTAAGAGCAACAACAGGTTTTTTGGAGAAGGAATTCTGCTTCAAGACCGAAACATAGAAACACTGCCAGTTTCCAGCCTGCTGTCCTGCCCTGTAGATTTTGAAGTAAACTTGAATTATATTTCCAAGAATTCCCTTTCCTGTATAGTTCTGTTCAGGGTTGGCGACAAGAAATATTTGCACACATTTGTAAGGGATCAGTAAAACAGCAGTTACATTTGTGTTCAGAGGATATGTGTAGGATCAGGTTCTGCTGTGGCTCATGTACGTCACTGCTTTTCTGTTGGCTCACATTGGTGGCATGGGACAGCAGCCAAGACTCTAGCTATTCCAAAAGCTGCTGAATCTCCTTCTTTTAGCTCCTCCTAATCCTAGGCCAGGTATGTGTGCAAATCCAGGATAAAAGTGTCAACTTCTTCTGCAAGTCACCCACATTACTGAAATTAAGGCCTGGATGTAGCAAAAGAAAGACACAGTTCTAGTTCGTTCTCGTGACTTCCAGCTCATCCTCACAGGTTTCAGTTCATTCTTGCTCTCTCCCACTTCACACTTCCCATTTATTCTTCCTTTCCATCCCAGCATCAGCTACAGAACCAACATCCTTTTATGGACTCTTCTACTTGCTCTCACAATTGCTCAATATCAAACCCCTATGATAAGCTGTATCCCATAATACTCACGGTGGCTCTCTTTGTGGTTGTATTCTAACTGATAAAGGGAGGCAGTTCAGGTTAGAACTAATAGGCTGTAATAAGTAGTGTGGGTTTTGTTCTAAATGTGTTAGGAATCTTTTGGATAGTTTTAGGCAGCTTGCACTAATGAGAATGAATTTAGGACAGTAATGAATATAAGCCAGGTGAGCAGTTCTATATCAATATTCTAGATGAGAAATGATAGTTACTTGGACCAGAAAGGTAGCAGTGCAGCTAGAAAGAAATGGATGGATCAATACATTATTTGATGTGGGTCAAATATGATTAGCTGATGAATTGGATGTAGATGAAAGAAAAGAACCAAGAATGACTTCTAGGTTTTTGGCTTGAGTAACAAGGTGGATGATAATGTCATTCAGTGAGGTCTAAAACATTGGAAGAAAACAAATAAAAAGTTCTGTTTTGGAATTATTAAATTTGAAAAGCATATTTGACATCTAACTAGTCAATAAGTTCTGGATCTCAAGAGAGTTCAGTGCTGGGAATACAAATTTGGAAATTATCGGCATAGGGATGATACATAAAGCTTAGAAATTGGATGGGATCAGCCAGAGAGAAAGTGAATCAACATTATGGCTCAATTATGGCATAGTAATTGAGGAGAGAGTAGTACTATTTTACATTTTTTGGCAGTCCCACTCATTACATGTGTAATGAGTACATTACACATGTACTCATGTGTAATTGGTGATTACACGACACAGCTTCCCCACCGCCCCATCCCAGTTATAACTCTCTAGCTCCCAGAATTGTTATTGAATAATATAAGGTAATAATAATGGTAACTCTACTCAGAATAACCATTATTAATATGTTAACTTTATAAGAGGGAAAATTGTGGTACAATTGATGTTACTCACTATTCCTTGCCTTACCAGGAAGGTGTGGAATATAGCTTGTGTGTGTAAAGTATCTCAAGCATCAAAAGTCTAACAGCCAGGGAATATTAGGCAGAATGGTCTCATTCTTGTCCTTGGGATAAAGGTAATGTGTGCTTGTCTGAAAAGCTGTCTTAATGTAGACTTTTCTTTCTTTTCTTTTTTTATATTAGCTTATTCTCTTTTATTGTCTATAGAGGCAATTAATTCAATTCATGCCACATGTTAGTCTTGGGTGAACAGGAAAATTGCTCTTTCCAGTTCTGTACTAAGATTATCAAAATGTAGCACCACCTGAAACCAGTCCTGTAGCGTCTTGTATACATGATAGAGACTTAGAGAACAGAATAAAAGCAATTACAGGGGCCAGAATCTGGACTTCCCATTTTGGCATTGGCATGCATCACCAATGAGATGCTGTGTAGTGAAGCTTTGGAGTCAGGGTCCTGGGTGCAAATTTTGGGTCTATAGCTATCTGGCTGTGTCACCTTAAAGGTAAATTATTTAACCCTTTGAGTCCCAGTTTCTTCACTAAAATGAGAAGAATAATAACTAACTTCTAGAAATATTGTATTAAATGAAAAACATAGTGTCTAGTACATCCTGAGCAAATATTCAATGTCTACTACCTGTCATTTATTCTTCAGGTTTAGTCAGTTATATCTATTCTATTTAAGTCTCCAGTCTTCCATAGTACCCTAAATTCCACAGACCTCTTTCTCCCCTCTCCCTTCTCCCCTTTCCCCCTTCTCCTCTCCCCCTCCTCCTCCTTCATTTTATTAAGGTATGTGTTGGTTATCTACTGGTTGCCTCTCGGTTTTAGATCCATTCTTTATTGCCCTGCTTGTGGCACTGGAGCATTTTCCCCTTATCAGCTGGCACAATATTAAATTTTGTCACTGGAGGGCACTGGAGGGATGCTGAAGGAGGTTCCTAGTGTGCTCTGTTCTATTGCTCCTGCTATGCTTGACAGCCAGGAGCACATGGGACAATCGGCCAGTGCTTATTTCCTTATGGGCAGCATTCCCCAGCACCCCAGGGGACAGCTTCCTATTGGGCTGCCCCTGTGGAATATTTCCCAGTGAGTTCTGCAGCATGGCATCTCTCTGTGGGAACCTTTACCCAGCACCCAAGAGTGTAGCTTCCCAGATGACCACCTCTGCAGGAGGCTTTGCAGTTTGTTCTAAGTACAACACCTTCCTGCTGAGGACTTCCTCCAGCACCCCACAGGGCAGCTTCCTAACAAGTTCCACCAGCATGGCATCTTCATAAAGTTCTCCACCATTCAGGGCCACTTCTGTGCCCTCTCTGATGAAAGTCTGGATCTCAGCCCTGGGGGCCTCTTCTGTATTTGTTTCATCCTTAGGCACTTTGCCCTCAGCCCTAGAGGTATTGGTTGCTGCATGTGTTTTCTATTAATTTATTGCTTAGAGTTTTTTTCCCCCCATTAGTAGGTAATCCCCTGCTATAGTCAGTAATTCTTTACACTAAACTTTCCTTTTCAAATTACAGTGTGGTTCTGTCTCCTGGCTGTAACTTAATAGACATGAGATATAACGTACATGCAATGAAATGCTCAAATCTTAAGTGAATTGTTCTCTTTCACTTACCACAATATTTTTGATATTCATCCAATTTGCATGTATGTATGTATTAGTAGTTCATTGTTTTAGTCCGTTTTGTGTTGCTATAACAGAAATACCTGAAACTGGGTAATTTATAAAGAAGAGAGGTTTATAATTCTGGGACAGCTGCATCTGGCACAGGCCTCAGACTGCTTCTACTCAGGGTGGAAAGTGGCAGGGAGCTGGTGGGTACAAGCAGATCACATGGCGTGAGAGAGAGAGAGAGAGAGAGAGGGAGGGAGGGAGAGAGAGAGAAGGTGCCAGGGTCCTTTAAACAATCAGCTCTCGTGGGAACTAATAGAACGAGAACTCGAGAACTCACTCATTACTCCCCCCTCCCCCAGGGAGAGCTTTAATCCATTCATGAGGGATCCACCCTGCATGACTCAATCAGTTTCCAACACTGCCACATTAGGGATCAAATTTCCACATGAGTTTTGGAGGGGACAACACATCCAAACTCTATCATTCCTTCCTTTTTTTTTGCTGACTAGTATTCCATTGTATAAATATATACATTTTATTTATCTGTTCTCCAGTCGTTCCCAGTTTTGGGCTGTTATGTGTAAAACTGCCGTGAAATTTCTTGTGCAAGCTTTTTGTTGACATGGGATTTTCTTTTCCTTGGACAGATACCTAGGATTAGAATTTCTGGGACAGGGCTGGCCTGTGGTTCAGATCCCTATGAAGGGATGGCTGGGTTGCTCACTTGGGAGAGCGTGGTGCTGACAACACAAAGTCAAGGGTTAAGATCCCCTTACCAGTCATCTTTAAAAAAAAAAAAAAAAAAAAAAAAAAAAAAAGAATTTCTGGACCATAGGGTTGATGTATGTTCAACTTTTTATGGAACTTCTAGTTTTTCAAAGTGGTTGCTTCATTATGTTCTCCCATCAATAATGTTTGAGAATCCCAGTTACTCCACGTCCTCTTCAATATTTGGTGTTTTCACAGCCCTACTTTTGAGACAGCAAGGGCTTAAAGGCTCAGATGGTGGGAGAGCTGGTGTGCTGTTTGTGGCTGGTTTGCTCTCAGACTCATTCTTTGTCCTTTCCGATTCCTCATGACCATTCTGCAGGCCCCTCCTCGGGAATGATTACCTACTTACAACATCAGTATTTCATAACTTTCCCATCGTCTATGCTCCAAGCACCTTTTTCTGGGTCTTTCTATTATAACTTTTATTGCTTTCTATGTTGTTATAGTGATTTGTGAATATGTCCCTTCTCTTCTGCTAGAGTGTTAGCCCTCCGAGAGCATGGACTATGCTTTATTCATCTTTTTTTTCTCTAGTGTATGATATGGAGCATTTCAAGTTCAATTGATGTTTGCTGACATCTATTCATATGCTCAAAACAGTAAATATTTTTGGATCTATAGTGACCTTCTCCCCTAGACACCTGGACAGACATTGTAAGATAATAAATGTGTGTTATTTTAAACTGCTAAATTTGTGGAAATTTTATTGCTCAGCAATAGATAAGTAATGAAATCTGTAACCAGCAATAGATAAGTAATAAAATCTGTAACTGTCTCTGTTCCATTCCTTGCTTTTAGGTTAAGTTAGTTGAATGACCCAGGATTATCAACTATGCCACCATACCATGCTCTTACCAATGGAGCTCCAGCTTGACCATGCAAAAATAACCCATGGATCTCTAGTCAAGTAGCACAGGGTATTTGTGAGCAATTTAATAAGCAAAATTATTATATTCAGAATTTATATTCAGAATATATATGTATGTGTATAATCCTGGAAGCCAGGATTATAATGCAGCAGTCTGGATTGAGAGTCTACACTAGATTGGGTCATTCTTCAAATAGTTGAAGTAAATTTCCTATTAGTGTTCTTGGGAAAGTGTAGATGCAAAGCATTATACGTTCCACATTCTGATGCATATAATACTATTTTTTCCTTTATTTGTAATATTACATACTTTGAGGTTCCCAGGCCTGCTTCTATTTCTGTTAGCTGATGAAGTCCCAGTACTTAGTCTTAGCATTTTAATCATGAGTAAAGGAAGACACTTCAATATAGAAGAAAATGTTTGTTTCCTCTTTCCCTGCACTTGCAGAGAGAGATAGAAACTATTCTTGCTTATATTAATTCTAGATAAAAATTTGTATGAGTTACCTGGTTTTCAGAGATTGTTGTTAAATACTTTGACAATAACCTTTAATCTCTAAAAGATCAGTAATTTTTATTCGTTGTTTTACTAAATAATGTGTTGCATTTGTAATAACTTTGATGTAGGCATCACTTTTTTTCTAAAAGGTGCATAAATCTGTGAACTCTGAATTCTGGAGTAGATCACTGTTATTTCCTTTTTATTTCACGTGCTTGAGGTAAAATGAAATTACTCTTCAAATTTCTTATTTAAGCAAAGAGCTTGGGAGTCTTACCTTTCTTAAATTTAACAAAAGGTATGCTTTAGCAGTATATTTTTTGGTCCTCATTTGAGAAAGTCTTTCTGTTGCCATCAAAAATGAATAATAGCCTGGTTGGAAGGATATAGAACACAGCTGTTGTACCTCAACATTCAGTAGACTTTGCTCTACCATCGTCTGGTGTACTTAGGATTGGAGAGAAATGTGAGGCCAGATATTTTCTCCAAATGCTTATAGTGTTTTCTTTTCTTTACCTTTGAAATTGTGAAATGCTGCCAGTATATTTTTTATTTTGGCATTTATTTTTTCTAGAACCATAAGACAATATAGGCACAGATATTTTTAAAACTAAGAGATATTCTTTTATTTGATTATTATTTCTTTTAAAAAAATTTTTAGTGGGACAGAGTTGATTGTATATATCTGTGGGGTACAGCATTGAATACCAATACCTGTGCAATATGTGATGCTCAAATCAGGATAATTATTATATTCAACATTATCCAGTGTAATCGACTTTCATGGCCCTTTACCAATTCCTCCCTTTCCTGCCCTCCCACTTTCCCACCTCTGGTAACCTCAGTTCTGTTCTCTTCTTTTGGAAGTTCAGTATATAATTATGATTGTGCCATTTGCAGCAACATGCATGAATTTGCAGAAAATTATGTTAAGTGAAATAAGCCAGGCACAGAAAGAGATATACTGCATATCTTCAGTTATAAGTGGGAGCTAAAATTTAAAAAAAACCCCAAAAAACAAATACGTAAAAAAAGAAAGACTGATTATTATTTCTGTTCCATTATTTCTTCTTTCATCAAAACATTTATAATTCTTAGCTGGCTCTTTGTCCTCTACCTTCCACACATATTGTCTTCTCTCATTGCTGTCTTTTTTATGTCCTTTGTTTGGGCTTCTTGCTTTTGTCTTCAGTACTGATTTGCTGAGAGTGGGGTGACCTTCTCTTCTATTTCAGAGGGTAAATTATGTGATATGCAGTTCAGTAATGTACTTCTCAATCTATCTTAACTAATGATTCATTCAGTGGAAATTCCACCAGGATATTCCAAGATTTCCTCTTATCATTGGGTCCCAAAGCCAGCTTTCACATTTTTGTGTGTCTTCAAAGGCATTTTATTAGAGAGTTAGGAAGAAGCTTATCAGGCTTCTGTCACCATGTAAAATCTGTCACCATGTTAACTTGGAAGGCCAAATTCAATAATTTAAAATGTTTGCAGATATCATAATGATACATAGGTCACATTTTTTTTTAACACCTCTGTGGAAGTGTAGTAGACTGTAATTTATTTCCTATTCTTCCATTAGAGATTAGGGTATAAATATCTCACCTTCTAACTTTCCTTATTTATTCTGTTAGCAAAACATTTCTATTAATGCAGAGTTTTAAATAGTGTTTTGGCTTCTGCACTAGGGAATTAGGAATATTCACTGTTTGATCTTTATAAAATTTTTGCTTCCTAGGATAAAAAATTATTCGTGTTTTTATACATTTCTAATTAATAAACTGATGAGATTTTGTAAACAGTTGTATCCTTCAACTTTCTAAAAACTGCACATAATGTTTGGAAGAACACATACTATATCATACACTATCAAATACACACTATATCAATTTGTGTGAATTTCAGATTAAGTAGATTATCTTTTATGTCTAGAATTGTACTTTCTGCAGTGGGGGATAAAAAAAGAAACATAGTCCCTGGGCTTAAAGGAGTTCAAAACCTTCTTGGAGAGAAAAGAAAAATGAAGCAATACAAGTATATAATTGATCATGGATCAAAAGGAAAATAGAAAATGGAAAATTACCTGTGGTGACTCTGTCGACTGTTGCTCTCTATGCAATGTTAAGCAATTCAATACCTTGCTTATCTTTTAACTTAACTTGTTTTTTTATGTTAATATAAAGAACACATTTTTAAGTTAAAAGATAAAAATAAAATAAAAATGAGATATGCTTTCTTTTCTGTGGGGCTAATTGTTTAAATTGCATAGGGATAAAAAATAAATTGCATAGGGAGCAGCATATTTTTCTAAGATGGATTGTTTAGAAAATAGTTTGTGTCTCAAGGATTAAAGACTGTCTTTACTTTTAACAAAATCTTTGATCTTTAAGTACTGAAAATGAAAAAGATAAAGATATTTCTGAAGCTTATATGTCTTTAAACCTGATTTTTTCCTTTTTTTTAGCAAATGAAATTAATGTTTGTGGGTCAGAATTTCTTTAGGTTTTATGCTACTGGGAAATTATGTATAATTTGAAATTGGATTGTAGCAAAATGCCATTTTTTTTCTTTTGTTCCAGTTGTTTTTAACCTTAGGATACAACCTAGTGGTGCTCCTCAGAAATAGCTAGGCACAATAGCAGAGACTTTCTGTAGACAGAAATGCCCTGGAATAAAATATTAACCATAGAGTGTCATGGAATAAAGTTCTCGTCAGTTTCTCTCCCTTGGGTAGTTTCACTTGTCTTTTTTCCATATTGTGGGACTGTTTAGGAATACTGGAAATTAGGGTTACTTGAAATATCTGCATGACCACCTCCAGGAAAGGCTTTTGTAGTATACTAAATCTCTTAACTTCCTGGGCAAAAAAGAAAGAAGAAAAATAGAGAGTGGGAAAAAGGGAGAGAGGGACAGAGAGAGAAAAGGAAAGAGAGAGATTAATAAAGTTCTCCTTGTTGGAAACAAATTTGTTTTATGTTCCAAACTCTTACCTGAGGTGTGACATGGCTTTAAGTAAGTTGCTTAATAGTTCTGTTCATCACCCCTTAAATGAAGATACCGCATTGCCCCCAAGGGTGTTAGGTAGGTTAAGTGAAGAAACTGCAATCTTCTTTAAATTACACGGTGCTAATTCACATATGTCACTTTACCTGATTTCCTTCTACCCAGCAGCAACTACTGAAAGGTCAGGTAGCTCATTCTCTATGCATAAAACATTCACTTTGCCTATTCTCTTCACTGACCCCAGAGGGGGACATCTCAGGTCTGCCACAAAAAAGTTCTGGAACACATCTCAAATTTTTATACTCAGGATCTCATCTCTGCTGCAAAATGGCTCCTTTAGTTCTTTCCAGACCCTTCCTCAAGGTGGAATTGGCAAGATGCATGCAGCTTGCAGATTAGACTTTAGTTGCTATAAAGTTAATTTGCATGTGACTCTCTTGTTGCAGTATCATTAACCTAAGAGGGTCCTGTTGCTAAGGCATCTACATAGCACATGTGTTTTAGTTTTAGCTGAACCCGCTGTTTCATTTGAACAAATCCTATTCTAGATTTTTTTTTTCAATTTTGTAGTAGCAAAAATGAAAATATTCTACAGTTTTTGCCCTCTTATTTTATCTTCATAAGGTCTTGGTGACTTGTAAGCATTATCTTGAATTCATTGACATCACACATTTCTATTCCTACTAACTAATCCTGATATGTTTCCTTTTTCCGATAAAAATATTCCCTTCTGACCAGAGCTGCCCACTCAACATCATTCATTTCAATTCTATTGATTGGCAGCTGGACCAAAAGTATTCCCTCTTAGGGCATAGTGTTGTGGAATTTCTCTTCTTTTTCTTCAATAATTCTTTCTGTTCCAGTTAACAAACTACCCCCAAAATTTAGTGACTTAAATTTGGGAATTTGGGTGATTAGTCTGTTCCAGGAGGCATTGATGGAGGTCATTTGGTGGTACTCAGACATCATATGGGCTGGTCTGCGGGGTCCAAGATAGCTTCACTTACATGTCTGCTACTTTGATGGAGATGGCTGGAAGGCTGGCCTTAGCTACTGAGGGCAGATGGGCTCCTTACATGCGGCTTAGGGATCCTAGGGCAAGTATTCCAAGTGGCCCAGGCAGAAGCTGAAAGGCTTTCATAACCTTGTCTCAGAATTTCCAGAATGTTAATTCTGTCACATTCTCTTGGTCAAGTAACTCACTCAGGCCAGCCTAAATTCAGAGAGAGGGAAATTGGAATTGATTCTTCAGTAAGAAGAGTATCAAAGAATTTGTGGTCATCTTTAACCTACCACATTTTTCCTGCAGATGTAGCCCAAAATTTTGTTTTAAGGGTGGGTGGCATGACAAGCAATTTAGAAGTGATTATTCTGCATCCCCGAATTCACATTTATTAGTGTGTGTTTTATTATTTATTTTGTCAACCAAGCTTTAGAGATACGTACACGTCCTATTGAATTCTGTTACATAAGTAGCTACGGCAAAATGAGTTGGTTGTATGTCAGCCATGACCATGGGATGATGACGGCATCGGCAGCTACCACCTCTGCTGTTACTGTTCCCACCTCCACCACCGCTGTTTACTCAGGACCCATGGGTGGTGTGCTAGCCACTGTGCTACCAACTTTGCAAATATTGGCTCCAATCCTCAGACAATCCTCACTTCAAGGGAGGAACCAATATCTTCTTTTTGTAAATGAACACAAGGAAGCTCTGAGCAGTTAAATAAGTTGCAGTATCGTGGTGTCAGCCACTAACTACCAGTCTGACTTATGAGCGAGTTCCTGAAATTATCTGGGCAGCAGTTTCCCCATCTGTAAAAAGGGGGCTAATAATAGCACCCACCTCATGATAATATAACCGGTAAATATAGGCACTAAGAACAGTACTGGATATTTGGTAAATGCCCAATAACTGTTAGCTTATTATCACCCAAGGTCACTCAGCTAGTCAAAATGCTTACTAAATTCTGAATGCTAGAATATGGGATGAAAATCAATAGTTTCAAAATACCCAAGGAACTTACTGACTTGGGGCTAAGTAGTATTACAGTGAATTTGCATTTGTTGAATTTGCAGAGAAAATTATCTATCTTGTAATGGAGTACAAAAACAAATTAACAAAGGAGCAAAGCAGTCCTCCACTTGGTTGTGTTGTCACAAAGCAGGAAACACCTTCAATAATGTTAGCCTTTTTTACCTTCCTAATTCATTCACATATTTATTCAAAACACGTTTTGGAGTACCAACAATGTGCCAGGCATGAGGCTAGCCCCTGAGGCTAAAATGCCGAACAGACAAGTAGTATAGGCACCTTCAGAAGCTGACCTTTTCTTGGAGTGCGGCTTTGCCTTAGGTGACTAACTTTTGACATTTCATTGTTTACGACTGAGCGTGTATATTTCCTGCATTCCAGATAACTCATCTTGCACTTGCAGTGTTGACTCTAGTAAAAATGCAAGGCATTGCTTTGGACATGATAGACCATATTTGATTCAGGGAGCCATTCAGTGGGACGACAGATTAAATCTATTCTTAAGAAAATTATTCCTAAGAAAATTTCCAGTCTGCTAGCACACCCTACAGATTTTGAACTTTCCAGGCTACACAGTCACATGAACCAATTCCTTAAAATCTGTGTGTGTGTGTGTGTGTGTGTGTGTCTGTCTCTCTGTGTGTATAGATAGATAGATTCTGTTTTTCTGAAGAACCTGATTAATATAATGCCTCTTTCTAGAACAAATTTGTACAAACAAGCAGAATACTTTAGGGAGTATTAGATGTTGATGACCTCTTATTCCCTCTGGGAATAGAGAAGTCTGGGAGTTGATTGGACTTTGGAATTCATAGCACTCTGTTCCAGTGAGTCTGGAAATTGCATCAAAGATCTGAGTTTGCAAATGCTGTCAATGTGCGTCTGTCTCACAGGGTTGCTATTGGAGACCTGCTTATTCATCTTCACATTCCATGCCTGTGTTAAATGTCCTGTCACAGAATTTTAAACTTTCACAGAGTAGTGTCTAAACCCCTGACAAAGGCAGACGTAACCCTGTCTGGCTGTAACAATTCCTGTGGCATCTCATCTTTGAAAAGAAAGTCAGAGAAAAACATACCCTGGTTTTATAAGTGTATGTCCTACGTCACTGTTGTCTTTTTCCATATGACTGCTAGCTCTATTATCAATCACATTTCTTTCTCATTGTTTTACTGGATGTGAGTCTGCTCACGCTGCTATAACAAAATATCATAGACTGAGCGGCTTACACAACAGGCGTTTATTTTCTCATAGTTCTGGAGACTGAAAGTCCAGGACAAGGGTGCCAGCATGGTCGGGTTCTGGCAAGGACCTTCTTCCTGACTTGCAGAAGGAGCCTTCTCATTGTGTCTTCACATGATGGAAAGAGAGAGATTGCAACTTTTCTGGGTGTCTCATCTTATTAAGGCACTGATTCTTTCATGAGGACCCCATGTTCATGACCTCATGTAAACCTAATTACCTCCCAAAGGCCCTACTTCCTAACACCATCACTTTGGGGGTTAGGGCTTCAACATATGAATTTTTGGGTGACACAAACATTGTCATAACACTGGAAATGAAGAAGAGAAGAGCTGTAGACAAGGAATTTTCTTCTTTGAAAATAAATGTACACATACTTGTCTATTCAAAGAAAACAAAAGAATAAAAACTTCGTTGAAATTTCTATGTGGTTTCTTTGGAGAAAATCCTGTTCACTTTGAAAAAAGTATCTGATCTCAGACAAATCAAACCTTCCTTTGGACTGAACTCCTGTCAAGCACTATTGTGTGTGATGAAGACAGGGGAACACAAAGAAAGGAGCACCATGGCATTTTTATCCTGCTTGATTTTATTGCACTTTTTTTCCAGAGGTCATTCATAGGGAGTCTGCATGATGGATAAATACCAATACATTGGCAAATGTTTATAAAATGCTGCTGAGTATCCAGTCCTGTGCTAGTTGATTGTGGTGGCAACAGTGTCATGGGTGGGAATCAAAGTAGATTCACTGACCTTGAGCAATTTACAGTCCGGTTGGGGAAAGCATTTGTTGTCCTTGCTTTTGCCCATGTATATGTCTATGGTCTGTATGTTGACTTTATACAGAATCCTTAGGTCCCTCCTTATTTAATGTGCAAAATGGAGAGTCTGACAACCAAAACAAAATTATTTAGATGCAAGCATCCTCACTGAGAAGAGAGTAAAAATAATATTGCTATTTTTTTGCCTCCCAATATCCTACTTCGTATACTATATGGAGCATATATAATTTTCAATGGAAACAATGAAAGAATTAGGAGCAGAGGGTTTATGACTCCCATCACTTCTTCATCATCAGCCTCTGAAGCAAACTAATGCCTATTCACCAGCAAAAGAAAAATGTACAATTTCTGTAGCTGCAGTGAAACTGAGGTTTAAAAATATCCAGTGCCCTCTGCAAAAGCCTTGGCTGAGCTGAGAGCAGCCACTTGCCTGTCAGATGTATAATTATTTCTCTCTCCTCCTCAGCCATGCCAGTAGCAGAGAAACCACTGAGACCATATTGTTGCCCATATGTCGAAAAGCTACTAAATTAAACCCCTGCGTAACATGCTGACAAGTCTAATGCAGCAGTTGAAGGTTTGGTGACTAAATTTCTCTAACCTATCATTCCAGTTGTAGTGTTTTTGAGTTTTTTTCTCTCTATGGTGCAGCTGGCTGTTCTTTGTCAAGACTGAGATATTGTTACTACACATCAGTACCATTTGAAAAGAAACTGAGTATCTCAGTTGGACTGGATTTCAGCAGTTGATGAATTAGAGTTAGGACTAAATCCCTAATGTTACATCACAGAAACCGTATTTATGTTCAGCCAGTCCTGCTCTGAAGTGTGCAGGGTGTTCAGAGAATTTAGGTCAGAGACAAATGCTGTTCTGTCCATTTGAAACCCACTGACATAGTCTTCTGAAGTTTACTATGTCATGTCTGTAGTAGAAAAGGGTCTCTTTTCACCCCTCATTTCTCTTGCTTTTACTGTCATATTTCTCTTAGCGTGGATAGTTTATTTTATTTTACAAAGCATTTTATATATTTTTTGGTTAACTTCAGGTAAAGAGAACTGACCCTTAATTGATCCTAATTTTCCTACATTCGTCAGTCGCTACTTCCCCTAAGAGAATTCTACTTTCCTCTTTACTTTCCTAAGGGGAATCAGTAGTCCTCCCTTTGGTGCGGAACAAAAAACTGGACAAACTGAAAAATAAAAAGAACTGTAGAAGTGAAGATATCTCATATTTTGCTGCACAGGACACTGATGTCCCTCTAAATGTCAGTAGGTGTTCTCTGTAATGGGTTCTACTGTTAAATATGCTTGGGAAATGCTGCAGTAAATCAACCTGAAATTTTTTTTTCACTACAAGACTCCTTGGAGCCTATAATAATCTTATGCACATTGTGAATTTCCAAGAAGGTGATCTAGCATATGGATTTCCCCAAATATCCAGTCGACTGTCTTTTTTTTTCCTTTTTTTTATAGAATATGTGGAAATATGGTTTGGGGAATTCTGGGATAATTTTCTTCCTTTTCTCTTCCTTTATTGAAATTAATACCTGTGTTGGTGGCTTAGTTTATTTCCATGTAATGGAATTTCAGGGGATATTTGTTAAGCAGTGCCTACAGCGTATGAGGTTCTGCTCTAATTGTCAGAGGGAAGGGGACTGTGAGGCAGCGAAATTATAAAATATGGATAAAGCCCTGGCCTGAAAGAGCTTAGAATCTAGCTCGTAGTACCATACATTTAGGACATGGTATATTACAATTGGTGAAGAATTAACAGTGCTTCTACAGGTGTTGTAGTTTGCACCTAGATATATTATGCTTAATTTTTCTTCTTTTTGGATTATTTGTCTTTGAGTAGAGCTTGAAGAGTAGTGAGGAAAGGTCATGACTTTCAAGCTAAAGAATTTTGGAAGAAAAATTTTTTTCCAATGTGGCAGATAAAAAAACAACAAAACTAATTTCATATCCAACTTTTGTGTGGGAGAACAGAAACCACATTGAAAAACCAAATCTCGTGTTATTCATTGGTTGTGATATTGAGATAACCCTGATATACTAGGATTAAAGGCAAATGAGGTATTTTTTCTGGTGACAGGTGAAGAAACTTATTATCATCTTCTTCAATAAGAGGGAAAAGTTACTCTTTCAATTAGGCTGAAAATCCATACAGCTCTTTAAAGAGGTTAGTTAGTCACCAAGCAAAGATCTTACCCAAAACAGAGTAATTTTTTATTTATGTGTCTAGGCAGTTAAAATGTTGTATACAAAAAATTTCAGATGGCTCTTAACAATGTGTGAAGGTTGAGAATGAGGCATATATGAAGGGTCTTCCAAAAGTTCATGGAAAGATTCGTACTATCTTTTAATTCCATTTTTACATGAACTTTTGGAAGTACCTTTATATACTTGCTAGGGTTCAAGAGAACTACTGCCATAAACGAAATTATTCCTTGATTTGCACTCACCCAGATTGGTGGGTTTGCTGCAAGCCTAAAATGACTTTCTACTGGGCTAGGATGTTTCTAAAAAACAAAATCCCCAATACAAGAATGATTCAGAATCCCTGATACTTATAAGAAAATGAAATTTATTTCTCACAGTTCCAGAGGCTGGGAAGTCCAAGTCCAGGGAACACATCTGGTGAGGGCCTTTTTCAATTGTGGTGACTACAGTGGTGCAGGGAGTCATATAGCAAATGGCTGAGCAAGAGAGAGACTAACCACAGTTGCTCTCTCAGTTGCTATTTTAAAAATTTATTTATTTTGCTCTCCCTTTAAAGCCGTCAGAATCATGCCCATTAACTGCATAAATTGATTAATCCATTCACAAGGACATAGTCCTCACAATCTAAACACCTCTTAAAGGCCACACCTTTCAGTTACTATAACAGGATTTCCTACCCTCTTAACACTGTCACAGTGGGATTTAAGTTTCTAATACATTAAACTTTGGGGGACACATTTACCGATAACACTCAATCATACCACAAAGTTTGGGGGGGGTTTAGAGACATTTAGGGGCACACCTTGACAGATGGAATAATTTTTGCCTAGCAGAACAACTCTTCATCTATAAATCATCTTTAAAAATGAACAGGTGGCCATGATCTATACAGCATAACACAAACACCTTGTCATAGGATGCAGGAAGAACAGGCTATCCCTGTATGCCCTGAGCAGCTGTTCTTGAGGTGGTCAGACCCAAAGTTCTGTTCAACACAGGCGATGGTAATCAATTGGGCCTATGAGATGCTCTCCCTGAGAAGTTTAAATTTGAAACATAGTAAAACTTTAAATGCTAATGATAAAAGTAGAGGCTGCAAAGAGATTGCAGGGTCTATATTAAACTTGTTCCACTCAGATCTTCAAAGGAAGGTAAGAGTAACATGTCAGATACCCTAATTATGAAATTCTGCTTTAAATTTCATTACACGAAAGGGGCTAGAGATCCTTAGAGTTTATGTGTGTGTGTTTTCTTATTCAAACTCAAAAGTAGGCACATAAGATAACACGACTTCACATTAATGCTTAGGCTCCTTTTCTCTACAAATCTATATTCTTTTCCTCATAGCCCAAGGGAGCTCAGAATTCTAAGGAAAATTTGTAAGTTTGTGTCCAATGTTTCACAGGACTTTAAAAGCTCTGCTTTTCCAGACCAAAAATCAAACCTCTCTAGTCTAACTGCTCTAACAATGCTCCTCCAGGTGCCACACAAACAGTGAGCTCTAGGAACTCCCTGTTCACTGCCTTTTCTATCTCTTTCTCGTACCTTCTTCTGTCCTGTCGACTTCGATGACCGTATTCTCGTCTTTGTTCTTTCCTGGCCCTTGAAATTTTATGTTTGGCAACACTTCCTTGGCCCTGTTTCTGGCTCCCCAGGGCACTGGTTTTAGCTATTTTGCCTCAGATCACTTGGTTGAAACAATTTCTCCATGTCAACTTGCCCTTGGACTATGGCTCTGCCTACATGAGTGATAGCACTTCCACTGGACTTACTTAAGCTGTGGGACGCAGACATTTTTCTTGGAAGAGCAGAGCAATGAAGATGAGTAGTTACAAAATGAGGCAAACAGAGAAGTTATTCATTTTCTAAAATTCATTCTGTTACTTTGTAGCTGTGTCACATAAGGTAAGTTTCTTAACCTCTCTGAGCCTCAATTTTTAAAATTTATAGATTGAGGATATGAATAATTCCTTGTATGATATGATTAGGATTAAATGAGATAATGTACACAAGATAAGTTATATACTCAAATGATGTATATCAGCTAGATAACGTGATAAACATTTTCAGTGAGGATTAGACTTCAGAAGAAGTAAGAGAAGAGTAAGAGAAGGAGACAAACTCATTCCCTAGGGTGATGCAGGGAAACAAAGTGAAAATAACTGGCTATGGGAGTACTGGGGACTAAAACTTGACTCCCTCCACGTGTGAGGTAGTACTCTGGGTGAAAAGAGAAGCCCTGGAAAGCAGTATGGCTAGGGAGGGATACCACTATTCATTCTTGTCAGAATGGGTGGGAGGTGTGAGAAATCTACTGAGTTTCTGTAATGAATATTTTTTAAGGAATGATTTTTCTGAGGCAAATGTCACTAAGAAGTGGGAACTTCTATATGGACAAAATTTAACTTTAAGGAGGAGTTTTAGGAGAGAAAAGTGATTATATGCTTGTTTGAGAAAGAGACAGAGAAAAGGTAGTGAAGTCAGAGCAGAGACCATATTCAAGAAATGCAAAATCAGGTTCCAGTATGCAAACTATGCCCCAGGAGGACCAACCTGATGGCCCTCTCCTGCAGGGGGTATTTAGAGGAGATGAATGGTGTGTAACACAAATTACCTGTATTATTCAATGTGTGTAGTATCTCTGTTCAAGGCACTCTGCTTTGGGATATATAAGGGTGAAAGAAATATGATCCTTGCCTTCTGGAAGTATACAGTCTACTGTAGAGACAAAACAGGAGCACGAACGCTATGTGATCACTATGTTCAGTTGTCTATGTGAAACACTGTGTGTGCTATGAAAAGATAAAAGGAGAGTATATTTAATATTAGAAGACGGAAAGATAAGTTTACCTGGGCAACGAGAGAAAGAAGTGGCATTTGAACTGAATTTTTAAATATTTTGACAATGGTTTCAACTTCCCCTAAGGCCTCAGAATCTTTTTCTTCAGGCCGGTTTATGGAGACAGAGATGGCGGAGGGTTGTATGGGAGACTTTTGTGGTCCAGACAGGGAAGCAATAAAATCACTTCCGCCCATATTTCATTGGCTGGAACTCAGTCAAATGGCTCCTCAGGAAGAAAAGGGGGCTGGAAAATGTAGGCCAAGACTGAACAGCATCCACTGCCCACTTCCAAGCCTGAGTTAGGACAGAGAAGAAGAAGGGGAGAAATTTTATATTAGATCCAAGTCTGGAGTTTTAATTATTCACTGGACTGAATAACTTGTATGATTATTAGATGAGGTGACTTTTTGTTAAGAAGAGATTGTGAAATGAAGGGACCTGCCCAAGATCTCATCTGAGGGTGGAAAATAATTTTTCAACAGAGCTGGTTTAACACAGAGGGGTTTCTGTTTGCATAGAACAGTTTGGCTTTTCCCATAAATTGGTTACCAAGTTAACAATCGTAGGTAACAAGCTGGAGGAGGCATTTGACAAGATTTTGTGATTGAGTGGATATTTGAAGCAGTAGAATTAGTGGGTTGGGAAAGAAGGTTTAGTTTTAGTCCCAGTGAGTGTAGGTGTTAGTGGGACATCTGGGCAGAAGTTTCCAGTGGTCACTAGGAAATGCAGAACTGGATCTTGGAGAGAGAAAAGGACTAGAGGCAGGGATTTGGAGAAAAATCCATGATAGTTTCCTTTTGTCCTCCTATACTACCCTCAGTGTCTCAATTACAAGCTGAATTAAACAGGGCTGAGAAAGAAGCCAATTCTTTTACGAATGTTTTAGCTCTTGTGCTTAATAACCAAACATCTCTACAGTAGAGTTGGGTGAGATTCAAAAATACTCTGAGGGAGGTTTCAACCCAGCCATCCTTCTTATCAATCTAGGCATGTCAGATAAATATCTGCTTTAATGGCCATATCCATAGCAAAGTTGTAATTTTAGTCACTTAAACCAACCAAAGTCTTTAAATTTAACTGAACCAGATTAGGCTACACTCGGAACAAGCAGTTACGAAACAGACAATAATTGGGTTGTTAAAGAAAGGAAATGTATGCAGAAAAAAACCATTGCAAAGTAGGTCTATATCAGCTGTTTTATAAAGACAAGACATTCAGAATAAGCATCATTTTGGAGGAAAATTTAGGTCACAAAAACAAAATTAGAGCTAATAATTCTTATGCAGTGAAAGTCTACCTGTGAAGAAGGATCTGTTCAACTGGGTAATGGTCTTGAGTAGAGCAAGTTGCGAGGATGACCCAAGGTATGTGATTTTTAGGTCCCATCATGGATTTTCAAACCCTATTTGCAAACTTAGCTGGTCAGGAAGGTAGCTCTAACGCTTAGGGCAATCAAATATAATTATCGTTGGATAAGAAAAAAGGAAATATATAATAAAATAAAAAAGACAAACATATTTAAATCTATGATGTTATTGATTCTCTAATAGTTTTGTAATACCTGTACTGACCAATTCTAGAAGTATTGCATTAGTTTTCATATTCTTAATGTTTTAAAAGTGTTTTTAGGGTCTGATATATTATAGACTCATAAGGAGTATAATTGATTCATTTTACAATCAATGCCTAAATGTTTGGGGAAAATCTTATTTAATAAATTAATGTTTTTGATTTGTTAGTTATTTAACAAACATCAAAATACTTAGAAAAAGTTAATTATTTAAAAATTAATAATGAGGATATTAGACAGAGTCTATAATGCTGTGATCATTACTCTTTTTGTATAAAAGCATCTGTCAACAATTAAGAACCTAGTTAAACAAAACTGCATTTACCCTGTTTGTTATGTCACACAATGGCACAATGATCCTTTTCCAAGATTAGGTGCCAGCGTCAGGGCCCTTCAACCCCTTCTATGTCATTCTTTCCTGGGACAGAGCGCCTTCCCATTTCCCAGATGGTAGCTTTCCCAATCTGATGTAGCCCCACTCTTTCCCCATTTTTCTTGAAATGTGTTCCCTCTCTGCTATAGAAAAGAAAAAGCACATTTCTCTCTGACCTCTTTTTAGAATTTTCTGAAATTTTAATTTTTATTTATTTATTTAAGGATCTATTATATGTATTTATTTATTTATTTAGTTTTCCTTTTATATATTTTTTTATTGAATCATAATTGATTATATATATTTTTGGGGCTCAACATTTACGTATATTGATCAAATCAATATTATTAGTATATACATTATTACAAATCATACTTATTCTTTATGTCCCTTATCAAATCTCTCCTCCTCCCCCCTCTCCCTCCCCCTCCTCCCTCTGATAACCCTATATTTCTTTTCTTTCTGAAAGAGTGATGGTTACTCTGTAGATTTTTTGCCTAGATGATCTGTCCAGTGCTGAGGGAGGTGTGTTTAGGAACCCTGCTATTATCATGGCATAGATGCTTTTATCACTCTGGAATGGGCTTTGTGGAGAGAGAAATCATCTTCTTTTCTATGGTCTCCACTGGTGACTCTCCTTGTGTCAATGCACTTGAATGGCTGTTGGGCCATCTGCACGGTGGTTGTGGCATCTAGCTGCTTTTGTGGCAGCCATGGCTATTGTGGTGGCTGTGCTGGGCTACCCACATGGAAGTGGTGTATTTGGAGTGCTCCTTGCCTGGTTGTGGGAGGGGGTGTCATTCCCTGGCTCCATCTGTTTTTACATTCTAGGATGCTGTTGTGGAGCATTTGGGTGGGAAGAGGAGAGGGAAAGGGGGAAGGAAATAGGGTGGGAGAAGGAAGAAAGGGGCGCTTGGTTGAGTCCCATGGTACCCCCCTCTAAGTGGTGGCTTAGTCATTGCTGGGCTGAATGCAGATGTCAGGGGGATATGGCAGAAGCCTTCAGCCCCCCATTGCCTGGCTCAGGGCCCTGGCATGTTTCCTGCAGTGGCTAGGTGGTTGTCACTGGGCTGGGTGTGGGTGTCAAGGGGGTGAGAATTTTCTGAAAATTTTAAAAGGGAGTGTGTTGATATCAAGAAATTATCAAATGGTAGTACAGTTGTTAAGGTAGCTTGTATGTGTATGTTTGCATCTCTGAAACCTGGTAAGGTTCTCTGGGATTGCACAGGAAAGGAGGAAAGGAGTGGGGATCAAGGCTAATCAGAGGGCCAAGCTTCAGTGGAGAATAAACCCTCGAGGTGCCTGTTGGGCTGCCACTATAGGGAGCTCTGATTTGAGCAGCTCTCCAGCCCTGCAGAGCTTGGGTGGACAGTGGAGAGACATAGATGAAAGTCCTTCTAGGGGTGTCCAAATATCAGCAGCACTGAAAGCAGCCCAGAGAGGAATCAGGCAAGTATGACACTTATTCAGCTATCAGTATGTATAGGTAATGAAAAGGAACATATTAAAATGAAAAGAAAAAAAGCCAATTTGAGAAGACCCTTTTATCACATATGGAAAGATAAAATACTCAGAATGTAATGAAGGTGCATGGTCCTCCAATTAGTGGCAGAACCAGGGAAAGGACTGGGGTTTCCTGTCTCTCAAGTCAATTTCCTTTCTCTGGCGGTGTCTAGAGAAAGTCAGGGAAAATGACTGTTTGTCTATAAGCTTTCAGTGAATCTTCCTGTTTTTTTTTTTTTTTTTTTGTCATTTGTCTTTTTCCGTGTCCGGCAACGGATCGCAACCCTCAGTGTTGCCCCCGTACCGGACCGGGGACTGGCAACGGGACCGCAACCCTCGGTGTTGCTCCCGCGCCTCGCTCAGCCAGTGAGCGGGAACCGGTCTGTATGTGGGATCTGAACCCTCGGCGGGAGCGCAGCCGCGCTTCCCAAGCGGCGCACTATCCAGTGCGCCACCGGGCCGGCCCAAATCTTCCTGTTTTTAGTCTCCTTTTTTCTGCTTTCTGCAGTGCTTGGATTTTTTTTTTTCAGTCTAGAACCTCCTTAGCCATTTCTCACATTAACATGCTCTACTACAAAGATTGACAATCTATGCCCCCGTGGCCCAAATTTTGCCAGTCACCTGTTTTTATATAGCCCAAGAACTAAGAATGGTATTTATATTTTAAATTACATTTTAATATTTACATTGTAAAATCGAATTTTTTTAAAAAATCAAAAGAATTATATTTTGTGATACATGAAAATTATGTGAAATTAAAATTTCAGTATCTATAAATAAAGTTTTATTGGAATGTAGTCACATTCATTCATTTACGTATTGTCTATGGCTGCTTTCATGCCACAATGACAGAATTGAGTAGTTGCAACAGAGACTTACATAATATCCCCATTTTGCCTTTTGGCTCACAAAACCGAAGACACTTGCTGTCTGGCCTTTATAGAAAAAGTGTGTCAACTCTGATGCTAGGTTGTGGGATTCTCTGTCCTGCTCTATCAGTAGCATTCCTTTATCTGCTTTGTGTCTTTTATAAATTTATTGAAATCACTTTGTTGATGGCTCCTTTGATTGTCTTTGTTATTATTGAGTTCATTCCATTTTTATTCCTTTGCTATTATTTTGGCAAGCTGAAATTACAGCTCAAATGTATGTAGCATGCTCTATATCCTAACACAAACACACACTCATTGAATATATACGAGTATAAAAAGAAAACAACCTTTCTCAGTACAACAGGTAAGTACTGTTCTATTTGCTTTGCAGATAAGGATTCTAGGGTGAGAGAAATTTAGTAACTTTCCCAAGATCATCACACAGCTAGGAAGGAGCGAGGCAGTATTCACACCCAGGCAATCTGGCTCCAGACTTTTACTCACTACCCTACTCTGGCCCTGATTCCTGTGAAAAAGAGGAGGCAAACTCATGTGGTTGGTTCACAGTCATGATCCATAAATGACTAATATAGTTTAGAATACATAAAAAATCTGAGAAGTTTTATTAGGAGGAAAGATGGGGGAAGAAATGTGCCCAAAGTGTAGAAGGTGGAATTTTGCCTGCTTGCTCTTACCGGCTGGTCTCAGGAGCAGTGTCTTTGGGTGCTTCTGTCCTATGTCTACAGATGATGCTACTCTATTTGCTCTCAGCAGTGCTCTTGGCTGACCTGGCCTCACCTCGCTCCTGAATGAGTTGCCTTGGCCTTTATCCAGCCTGCTGTCCCAGTGTACACCAAGCCTTCTTTGTGAGGTCACTTGGTCTGCCCAGCAGGCCCTTGGCAGGCCCGCTGTCTCTCGGCTATTATACACACGCAAGAACTGGGGAGGTTTGGGATAGCTCAACCTTGCAACCTTCCTTTTATTGCACACCCTGCACAGCCAAGTAGCTCCGGCTGCATCACAAGTTGTATTTGGGGAGAAGGGGATAACTTGAATGGTGCTTCTTTTCCAGAGTCTTTCATGAGGAGTCGGTGGCTTTATCCCTTATCTTTATCACACATTTTATTTTCACCTATATAACACACATCCCTCTGAAGCACAGGGAGGAAAAAAGGAGAGACACAAATTTGGCAACTTACAATCTCTTTCTCTCTTTTCTTCTGATTATTACCCAGGCCATAAGCAGCCAGCTCTTTCTTTTATTTCCTCTACATTATATCTTTTTTTCTATAGAGCTATCCTGGTTGTTGGTAGGGGTATGAGATGCCCCTCCGCATTAGTAAACCCTATATTCCAAATCCTCAGCCTCAGTTGTTGATAAACTAAAAAGTGAGTAAATGTAAGTTAAACCCTCTTTCCCAAGATAACATCCTGGTGAGCAAGAGTTAATGTCTTGCTGAATGTCCAATTGTATGTATAGCATGAAAAATTGACTTTCCTTTTGTTCTTTTCTCTACATTTTTTTAATAACTCACTTAATCTTCTCATAGGCAAATGAGTGCTTAATGCAAAATATGGTGTATTCAAGAAGGCAAAAGAACAAAGCACATTTGTAAAATTTGAAATCAATAACTCCATGACTCATGTTCTACAAGCTTTTACACAGATCCTCTCCTAGGTGATGAGCAGTTGTAAATGCTTCTTTGATACTGCTATCTTCTGGTTTTTCTTCTCCTGACCTTTTTATTTTTCAGGCTCATCACCCTTTGTGCCTCTGTGAAATGTCATTCCTTTTAAAAGTTCCATCTTCAGGCCACTGTTCCTTCATTCTCTACACTGAGTGATCTTAACCATACTAATTCTTTTAATTGCTTAGCACCGACAGATTTCCCAAATCTATATTCTAGTGAGAACCTTGTATCTGGTTGGTCTGCAGACTCCTCAAAGTTAACACACCAGGAGTGTGTGCGGAGCAGGGAGGCGTCCAGCCGGAGAGGCAGAAGCTCTGCAGAGACCACACGCCCTGCGGTGCCCGGCGCGCAACCCAGCAGGTAGGCCTAGCCATTGCCACCTGACACCATCCCCGGCCCGGCTGAGTGCACACAGAGCAGGGAGGCATCCAGCCAGAGAGGCAAAAGATACATGGAGACTACGTGCCCTGTGGTCCTGGCACGTGACCCAGCAGGTAGGCTTTGCTGCTGCCGCCCGGCTCCGACTCCATCTCCAGCCCGGCCGAGTGCACATTGACCAGAGAGGTGCCCCCCTGGAGAGGCCCCAGACCCGAGGCAACCATGCCCCCAAGGCACTAGTGGGCAACCGAGCAGACACTGAGGCAGCCATACCAAATTGGCAGCCCCAGCAGCATCTTAGCCAGACAATAGTTTCAAACCTGTGGACTGTGAAACCCCCTGCCACAATGATTAAACATCAAAGGAAAGATACCAGAAATATGAAAAATCAAGAAAGTACACCACCAAAGGGTAATAACTCTCAAGCTCTAGATCCTATAGAATAAGTCCTTGAAATGTCTGACAAGGAATTTTGAGTGATAATTCTAAGGAAACTAAGTGAGATACAAGAAAACTCAGCTAGACAACATGATGAAATGAGGAAAAGTATACAGGACCTGAAAGAAGAAATGTACAAGGAAATCAATGCCCTGAAAAAGAATGTAGCAGAGCTTGCTGAGCTGAAGAATTCATTCAGTGAAATAAAAAACACAACAGAGTTTAACCAGCAGGCTTGCAGAAGCAGAAGAGAGAACTTCTGACCTTGAATATGGGCTGTTTGAAATAACACAGGCAGAAAAAAAAAAAAAAGAAAAAAAGAAAAAAGAAAAAAGAATTAAAAACATTGAAGAAAATCTGAGAGAGAGATCAAACAACCTTAAGTGCTCAAATATCCAAGTCCTGGGTATTCCAGAAGGGGCAGAAAAAGGAGATTGCATTGAAAATATAGTCAACAAAATAGTGGCAGAAAATTTCCCAGGTATAGGAAAAGACACATATCTTCAGATTCAGGAAGCTCAAAGATCCCCAAACATATTCAACCCAAAAAGGTCTTCTCCAAGACATGTTATAGACAAATTGGCAAAACTCAAAGACAAGGAGAGAATCTTAAAAGCTGCATGAGAGAAGCATCAAATCACCTATAAGGAAGCCCCAATCAGACTAATATGAGACTTTTCATCGCAAACCCTAAAAGCCACAAAGGAATGGGATTAAAAATACTAAAAGACAGAGGTTGCCAGCCCAGAATACTCTACCCCGCAAGGCTATCCTTCTGAAATGAAGGTTAAATACTATATTTCTCAGGCAAACAAAAACTGCAGGAGTTTGCCACCACATGACCACCCTTACAAGAAATTCCCAAGGGAGTACTGGGTTTGGTACCTGAAAAACAACTACCACTGCCATAACAACCCAAGAAAAATCTAAACCCACTAGTATAATAAAAATGGCATACATGAAGAGAAAACAAACAAACGAAAAGGCTATCTACATCCTAAGGAACCAACAAACACAGAAAACAAACAGTAAATCAGAAAGCAGGAACAAAAGACATCTAAGACAACCAAACAACAATCAATAAAATGCTAGGAATAAACCAACACTTTTCAATAACAACTCTTAATGTAAAAGGCTTAAATTCTCAAATCAAAAGACAGACTGGCTGACTGGATTAAAAAGGAGGACCCAACTATATGCTGCCTTCAAAAGACCCACCTCACCCATAAAGACTCACATAGACTAAGAGTGAAAGGATGGAAAAAGATCTTCCATGCAAACAGAAATGAAAATTGAGCTGGAGTAGCTATTCTTATATCTGATAAAATAGACTTTAAACTAAAAACCAAAAAAAGAGATAAATGAAGGCCACTACATAATGATAAAAGGATTGATGCATCAAGAAGACATAACAATCATAAATATACACACATCCAATGTTGGAGCAGCCAGATTTATAAAGCAAAATCTATTAGACCTAAAGAAGGAAATAGACACTAATACCATAATAGCAGGGGACCTGGACACCTCACTGTCAATATTGGACAGATCATCTAGGCAAAGAATCAGCAGAGAAACACAAGATCTACTATACAATCACATGGAAATTAAACAGCATTCTACTTAATGACTTATGGGTCCAAGAAGAAATCAAACAGGAAATCAAAAAATTTATTGAAACTAATGAAAATAATGACACATCATACCAAAACCTGTGGGATACTGCAAAAGCAGTACTAAGGGGGAAATTTATCACATTAAATGCTTACTTCAGAAGAATGGAAAGATGGCAGGTGAACAACCTAATACTTCACATTAAGAACTAGAAAAACAAGAACAATCCAAACCCAAAGTTAGCAGATGGAAAGAAATCATTAAGATCAGAGCAGAACTTAATGAAATTGAAACCCAAAAAACAACACCAAAGATCAATGAATCAAAAAGTTGTTTTATTGTCTTTTTTTTTTTTTTTTGTCTGTGTCTGGCAATGGATCGCAACCCTCGGTGTTGCCCCCGCGCCTCACTCAGCCAGTGAGCAGGAACCGGTCTGTATGTGGGATCCAAACCCTCGGCGGGAGCGCGGCCGCGCTTCCCAAGCGGCGCACTAGCACAGTGCGCCACCGGGCCAGCCCAAAAAGTTTTTTTTTTTGAAAAGATAAATAAAATTGACAAATCATTAGCATGACTAACTAAAAAAAGAAGAGAGAAGATCCAAATAACAAAAATTAGAAATGAAAAAGGTGATATTACAACTGATATATCTGAAATACAAGGAATTATTCAAGACTACTATAAACAACTATATGCCAACAAATTTGAAAATATGGAGGATGTGGATAAATTTCGGGACACACACAAGCTACCAAAACTGAGCCAGGAAGATGTAGAAAATCTGAACAGACCAATAACAATAAAGGAGATTGAAGCTGTTATCAGAAGGCTCGCAACAAGAAAAGCCAAGGACCAGATGGATTCACAGCAGAATTTTACCAAACATTCAAAGCAGAATTGACACCAATTCTCTATGAACTATTCCAAAAGATTGAAACAGAGGCAATTCTCCCAAACTCATTCTATGAAGCAAACATCACCCTGATACCAAAACCAGGTAAAGATACAACTAAAAAAGAAAACTAACAGCTAGTATCCTTGATGAATATAGATGCAAAAATCTTCAATAAAATATTAGCAAACAGAATACAGCAACACATATGCAAAATTATACATCATGATCAAGTGGGATTCATCCCAGGGATGCCAGGTTGGTTCAACATATGCAAATCAATGAATGTGATACACCATATCAATAAAATCAAACACAAGGACCATATGATCAACTCTATAGATGGTGAAAAAGCATTTGATAAAATTCAACATTCATTCATGACAAAGACCCTCTATAAGTTAGGTATAGATGGAAAATATCTCAACATAATTAAAGTCTTATATTATAAACCCACTGCCAATATCATCCTGAATGGGGAAAAGCTGAAAGCTTTTCCTTTAAGAACAAGAACTAGACAAGGATGCCCACTCTCACCATTCCTATTCAACATAGTGTTAGAAGTACTAGCCAGGGGCTGGCCCGGTGGTGCACTGCTACAGTGCGCCGCTTGGGAAGCGCGGCAGTGCTCCTGCCGAGGGTTCAGATCCCACATACAGACCGGCCACTCACTGGCTGAGCGAGGTGCGGGAGCAACACCAAGGGTTGCGATCCCGTAGCCGGTCCCGGTCCAGTACGGGCGCGACACTGAGGGTTGCGATCCATTGCCAGTCACAAAAAAAGACAAAAAGGGGGAAAAAAAAAAAGAAGTACTAGCCAGAGCAATCAGAGAAGAGAAGGAAATAAAGGGCATCCAGACTGGAAAAGATGAAGTCAAACTGTCCCTGTTCACAGATGACATGATCCTATATATCGAACAGCCTAAAGCCTCTACAAAAAAACTCTTGGAGTTGATAAATGAGTTCAGCAAAGTTGCAGGATACAAAATCAACACACAAAAATCAGTAGCATTCTATTCACCAATAGTGAACATGCAGAAAAAGAAATCAAGAAAGCTTCCCCATTTACAATAACCACCCCAAAAATAAAATACTTAGGAATTGAGTTAACCAAGGATGTGAAAAATCTCTGTAATGAGAACTACAAACCACTGCTGAGAGAAATTAAAGAGGATACAAGAATGGAAAGATATCCCATGCTCTTGGATTGGAAGAATCCATTGTGAAAATGTCCATACTACCCAAAGTGATATACAAATTCAATGCAATCTCCATCAAAATTCAAATGACATTTTTCTAAGAAATGGAAAAAAGTATCCAGACATTTATATGGAATAACAAAAGACCATGCATAGCAAAGCAATTCTGAGCATAATAAAATAAAATAAAATAAAATAAAGTTGGAGGCATAACACTACCGACTTTAAACTATACTACAAAGCTATAGTAACCAAACAGCATGGTACTGGCATAAAAACAGACACACTGATCAATGGAATAGAATAGAGAATCCAGAAATCAACCCACACACCTACAGCCATCTGATCTTTGACAAAGGCACCAAGCCTAT
>NW_007729706.1:61831-116540 GCF_000696425.1 Galeopterus variegatus
GAGAGAATTATATTAAGTGAAACAAGTCAGACACAGAAAGAGAAATATCACATGTTCTCACTTATTTGTGGGAGCTAAAAATAAATAAATAAATACACAAACAACCGGGGGTGGGGGGAGGAAAGAAGACACAGCAATTACAATTACTTGAAGGGGGTACGACAAGCCAACAGAAAGGACATTGTTGGGAGGGAGCGGGGAGAAAGAGGAGGGAGGGAGGTTTTGGTAATGGGCCACAATAATCAACCATATTGTATATTGACAAAATAAAAAAATAAAAAAATAAATAAAAAGTTAACACAGCGGACCCATCCCTCAGCTAATGTTTTTTTCTCTTGTGTTTGTCAACTCATTTAATGGCAGGAGGATTCAACTAGTTTTTCACTGACTCTTTAAACTCCCTCTCTCAGCACCCCCGCCCTTGGCCTCCTACCTTCCCCCCTCAAATCTCCCAGTCAAAACCCTTACCAATTCCTCTCCATGCCCGTCTCTCCCCCCACTGTATATGCCTTAGTTCAGGTTTTCATCATTTCTCACATGGACTATTCCAGTAACTTATTAAAGAATCTTCCTGCACTCCTCCCCAAAATGACAGCAGTTCATCTCCATGCTGCTCTCAGAGTGCTCTGTTAAAATCCTCCTTTCCCGTTTTGTCCTGCCTCACATCTAGCACTATACACTTGTTTCCCTCCATGCATTCTTCTGGAATTCTTGGAATGCTTTCTGCTCTCTTATGCCTTGCTACTTTTATACAAGTGATTTCTTCTGCGTCATCTTTATCTCCCACATCCAATGAACTAATTCCTACCTATTCTTTACAAATTTGTTTTGCACCTCTTCTAGGAAGCTAGCCCTTTAACTTCAGCCTGAGTAAAGTGGCCTTCCTCTGTGCTCCTTCACATATACCTTTAATTCCCATGCTCTGGTGTAACCATCACATTATATATTAATATTTACTGATCTTGTCCTTTTTCTCTCATTCCATTTTGGAGTAGAATCCATAATCTTGTTGATTTTTTTTTTGTCCCTAGCACCTGGACAGAGCTGGATACCCTATAAACCCTCAGTAAATTTTTTTTGGAATGAATGGAAGAGGCCAAATAGAATAAAGACAGATAAAAGGTCTATGGATTTTGTTTGTCCAAGATCTCTGCTGACTTTGGAGAGAGGAGGTTCAGTAAATATTTAGTTTTCACAGTCTGGGCAGTGAGACGCTTGCGTGGAAGGATGCATTCTTGAACACCATCCTCTACTCTCTCCACAATACTTCAAACTAGAAAGGAAAGCTATTAAGAGCTTCTCAAAGTGAATTGTGGAGCAATTAGTGACATAAAGATATGAGTGATTTAGGTGAGTGTGGCTTTTAGCCACAAACAAAAATCAGCCAAACACATCTGCTTCAATAAAATCCAGAGCAAAACCTTTATAATCAGTCTGAAAACACCCAAGGATGGTTTTCCTTTCTAGGGAAAAGTAGAAAACAATTTAGCAGCTGGATGCTTCATCATGTAAATAGTACTTAATCTTTCACTTTTTGAGTTACGTTAAAATACACTTATAAAGCCACAGTTCTTTCCTTCATACTAGGCTCATCCCTACAGCCTTGGAGCACACAGTGGGGTAGCAGGTGAAGCTCATGACAACGACCCTCACTGCCTGGTTTCTATGTAAGCCCCACTCCCTCCTCTCAACACTCCCACTTAATTTCCAACAGACCTCCAGAGCCCCAGCTGCTCAGTGTAGACCAGGGAAGGGGAAGAGGCTGTCAGCAACAAAATAAATAATTCCAGCCAGAGTGTGAAAGCCCTAGGCATGTCATACCATGGTGGTTAGGAGCCAGGAGATAATAACAATTGATTTTCCATCCCTAGTCACTCAGGAAAACAGGGGGCTGGGGCAGGGCTGCTGGAGACCTTGAAAGTGTTTGGGAGTGTATAGATCAGGTCAAGGATGCACTTAACCCAGCAAGGGGTATTTCAAAAATCGTGCTCAAAATTGGAATTGGAAACTTAACAGAAACCAGAGATGACCTGAATTAATATGGGGGGAGGGCAGGGAGAAATAAGGAGTTTGTGGGGATTGTATTAGTCAGCGTTCTCTAGAGAAACAGAGCCAATATGAGATTTATCTATGTTTCCTATTGGGTGTGTGTGTGTGTGTATGCATATATATATATATGTATATATATATATACACATATATATATTCTGTTATAACAACACATATACATATATATACATATATATATATATTTCTCTGCCTAGAGAGAGAGAGAAAGGAGAGAGAAATATTTATTTTAAGGTATTAGCTCATGCAGTTGGGGGGTTGGCAAGTGTATTAGTCCATTTTGTGTTGCTATAACAGAATACCTGAGACTGGGTAATTTATAAGGAAAAGAGGTTTATTTGGCTTATGATTCTGGGACAGCTGCATCTGGCACGGTCCTCAGGCTGCTTCTACTCATGGCAGAAAATGGCAGGCAGCCAGCAGGTACAAGCAGATCGCACGGCGACAGGAAGCAAGAGAGAGAGGAGGTGCCAGGGTCTTTTTAAACAACAAGCTCTTGCGGGAACTAATAGAGTGAGATCTCACTCACTACTCCCCCCACCTAGGGAGAGCATTAATCCATTTACTAGGGATCTGCCCCCATGACTCAATCAGTTTCCAACACTGCCACATTGGGGATCAAATTTCCACATGAGTTTTGGAGGGGAAGAGGGGACAACACATCCAAACTCCATCAGAAAGTCCAAATTATCTATCTATCTATCTGTCTGTCTGTCTGTTTGTCTGTCTATCTATCTATCTATCTATCATCTATCTATCGAAGAGAGAGAAATATTTATTTTAAGGTATGAACTCATGCAATTGGGGGGTTGGCAAGTCCAAAATTTGTAGGGCAGGCTGGCAGACTGGAAACTCAAGCAGGGTTTCTTGAATCAAAATTGATTATACATATTTTTGGGGATCAATATTGAGATATGTTGATCAAATCAATATTACTAGCATAAATATTGTTACAAATCATAATTATTCTTTATGCACCTTGTCCAATCTCTCCCCATCCCGCTCTCCCTTCCCCATCCCCCCCTCTAATTACCCTAGATTTCTTCTCTCCTTCTGAAAGAATAATGGTTACTCTGTTGATTTGTTGCCTAGATGATCTGTCCAATGCTGAGAGGTGTGATCTGATCCCCCAATATTATCACAGAGTGGATGTTTCTTCTGTCACTCTGAAATGGGCTTTGTGGAGAGAGACATCCTCCTCTTTTCTTTATCTCTGCTGGTGACTCTTCTTGTGTCAATGCACTCCAATGGCTGGCAGACCATCTGTGTGGTGGTTGTGGCTTCTAGCTGCTTTCGTGGCAGCCATGGTTATAGTGGTGGCTGTGGTGGGCCACCTACATGGAGGTGATATCTTTGGCATGCTTCTTGGTGCTGGCAGTATGCCTAGCTGTGGAGAGTGTCTGGTCCACAGCCCCATGCCTCAGGTCCCAGGGTGGGCCCCGAGGTGCTGGTGCAGTGTGCCAGGTTGTGGGAGGGAGTCCAGTCCCTGACTCCATACCTCAGGTCCCTGGGTGGGCACCGAGGTTCTGGCATGGTGTTACTGTTTGTGGGAGGAGGGTCTGGTCCCCTTCTCCATACCTCAGGTCCCTGGGCAAACCCTGGGGCACTGGCACAGTGTGCCTGGTTCTGGGAAAGGGGTCCAGTCCCTGGCTCCTTAGCTTGGGTCCCTGGGCAGGCCCCGGGGTACTGGCATGGTGTGTCTGGTTGTGGGAGGGGGGTTCAGTCTCCCTCTCCATCCTTCGGGTCCCCAGATGGGCCCTGAGGCACTGGCACAGTGTGCCTGGTTGTGTGTGTGGGGGTCAGGTCCACTTCTCCATGTCTTGGACCCCCGGGAAGGCCCCAAGGCACTGGTGGTATGCCTGGATATGGGAGTGGCGTCCAGTCCCTGGCTCCATGACTCATGTCCCCTGGTAGGCCCCAAGGTGCTGGTGGTGTGCCTGAGTTGGAACTGATTTTTTGTCCTTTGCTTACTTCTTAAATGGGGGAACTTCCTGTGGGAACCAGTACTTGAGCTGTGTGATTGAGCTAAATTGCTGTTTTGCTGCTGTTTTACTAGGGAAGGCTTTTTGTGCAGCTGAGGTTTTAATGGCTGACCTTATAGATACTTCCAGCTCTCCAGAGACCTGGGTTGTGTAGAAACTCTGATATGGGCCTGAGTTTTTTCATCAAACTGCACCCCATGCAACTCTGCATTCCCAACCAGTCTCCTCTGAGTGGTCCTGCCCTGATTGGGGGGCGGATTGGCTGTCCTTGCTGTGTCCCAGTGTTCTCTGGGTAGGCCTGTCTCCCCCACTGCCTGTGCTCCAAACACTTCCCATGGGATGGGCCCTGTGCCAGTCCCTTGTGATGACTGACCGGCCTCTGAATGGCCCCCATTTTACAGCTGTTCTGGCTTTTCACTCCTGCATGGGTCCATGGGAACCTTATTAGTGGTCTCGCTGTCCTGGGGGCCACCAAAGCTGTCTTCTTGCCTGCTGCCTCCAAGTAACTCCATCTGAAGGGCACAGCTTCAGCTTCTGTCGGTACCTGCTCCATGAGCTCAGCAGCTGGAGCCTTAAAGTGGCTGCAGCCCAAAATGCTCAGAGCAGTTTTTTCTTTCTCTCATCGTGGTTTCTCCCACCTTCATGCACTCTGTAGGTCTCTCCTCCTCTTCGCCTGAGCTCCAGAGGCCCCAGCTTGGCTGATGTTGTATTTTTATAGTTGTAAGTTGGTTGATTTGTGGGAGAGAGTGATGTTGAGGACTGTCTATTCCTCCATCTTGACTGGAACCTCAGGTAGGGTTTCTAAGGTGCAGTCCTGAGGCCGAATTCCTTCTTCAGGAAACCTCAGTCTGTTTTCTTATAAGGCCTTCAACTGACGAGCAGTGCTCTGTCAGATGTCTGAGGCTCTAACGTGTGGTGCCCTCCTCAGGAGTCTAAGCACTGTATTGCAGTGTTCCCTCAGAGGTCAAAATGCCAGCCACACAGGGCCCCTCATTCCCAGAGGTCCATGTATGAGCTGGGAGCACCCCATTCCATGGTCAGAACTCCAGCTTCATGGCAGCATCTCTTCTGAGCTCTCTTTTCCCTTTTGTCATCTAAGCCCCACAGGTGCTGGCTGTCTCCTAGAGTTACCACAAACAACAATTTTTGTTCCATTTGCTTTCCAACACCTTTTAAAGTAATTCCCCTGCATTAAACTTCTTCTCTTTGAAATATCTAACTTTGCTTCTGTTTATGACCTGGACCTTGAACCATGTATGTATCTCAACTTTCCTACTGCTTAGGTAACTGGAAAAAACATTTTCCAAAATATTTGAGGCAAGTTTTGCCCTTATATATATTAAAACAAAAAATATATAAAAAGTTAAAAATCAATATTTCTCATAAATATACATACAAAAATGTAAAAAAAAAATTGAAAATTAAATATATAACCCTATAGCAAAAGTGGTCCATCCCAGACATTCAATGTTTTAACAAAAAATTTTAAATTTTAATAGCTTGAATTTTGGTTGTCTCAGAAGCAGAGGTCTCAGGTCATAAATTTTTTCTCATAAACAACAAATATATATATATATATATATATTTATCTCCCAGTTTATAAATATTCTGAAAGGTGGGAGGAAGCAAAAATTATTAGAAAGGAAAATAAGATACTAAGAAGTTATTAAGGTTTCTGAAAAGAGGCCTCTGTTTCTTGCCCCTCCCCCTTCAGATGTGCTCCAAAGAGGGGCAACAGGGACATCAGTATGTGTGAGAGTCTGACAGCAGGAGAGAGGTTTGTCTTCTTGTCTGGAAACTATTTTGTGACAGAATTGCTGTCACCACCTTGGTATGGGGGCAGCAAAGTAGACACAATCAGTGCATATAGTAGACACAGAGGGTTTTTCTGTGTCTGGCTTATTTCACTGGGCATAATACCCTCAATGTTTATCCAAGTAGTTACAAATGGCAGGATTTCCTTCTTTTTAAGGCTGAAAAATATTACATTGTGTATAAATATATACACATGCACAGTGGAATATATATCTATATTCACATGTATATTACATGTATATTACATGTATATTACATGTATATAGTGTATATCACATCTATATTACATGTATATTTACCACATGTAAATATATGTATGTGTATGTGTGTTTGTGTGTGTGTATATATGTATATCACATTTCCTTTATACATTCATTTGTTGTCAGACACTTAGGTCATTTCTATATCTTGGCTGTTGTGACTAAAGCTGTAATGAACTTGGGAATGGACGTATTTCTTTGAGATAGTGATTTTATTTCCTTTGAATAGATCTAGTAATGGGATTGCTGGATCATATGGCAGCTATGTTTTTAGTTTTTTGAGGAAACGCCATACTGTTTTCCATAATGGCTGTACCAATTTACATACCCACCAACAATGTACTAGGTTCTTTTTTATCCACATCCTCACTAACACTTATCTTTTGACTTTTTGATAATAGCCATCCTAATATATGTGATATAATATCTCATTATGGTTTTGATTTGCATTTCTCTGATGATTATTAAAGCAACTTTTCATATGCCTGTTGTACATTTGTATGTCTTCTTGAAAAAACTTCCATTCAGGTCCTTTGCCCATCTTTTAATCAAATCTTTTGCCCATTTAAAAATAATTAATTAATTTTGCTATTGTGTTGTATGAATTTCTTATGTATTTTGGACGTTAACCCCTTATCAGACATATGGTTCACAAATATTTTCTCCCACTTCATAGGTTGCCTATTCACTTTCTTGGTTGTTTTCTTTGTTGTGCAGAAACTTTTTAGTTTGATTTAGTCCCACGTGTTTATTTTTCTTTTGTTTCCAGTGCTTTTGTTGTCAAATTAAAAACATTTATTACAGAGATCAGTATCAAAAACTTTTCCCTTATGTTTTCTTCTAGGAGTTCTATGATTTCAGGTCTTATATCTTAATCTCTAAACCCATTTTCAACTGGTTCTTATTTACGAGAGAAGAATCCAATTTTATTATTTTTGCAAGTGGATATCCAGTTTTTCAACATCCAAACTTATTGAACAGTCTATCCTTTCCCTATGGTGTGTTCTTGGCACCTATGTTAAAAATTATTTGACTGTGTATGCATGGATTTATTTCTATGCTCTCTATTCTGTTCTGTTGGTCTATGTGTCTGATTTTATGCAAGGTTCCTGCTGACAAATTTGATAATAGCCTTATTTGTGCTCTCTTGTATGTGTTATGCTTCTTTTCTCTTGCTGCTTTCAAAAATCTCTTTTTCTGATATTTAAGAATTTGATTGTAATGTGTCTTGATGAAGTACTCTTTTGACTGAATTTTGTTGGAGACTTGAGCTCCATGTTTCTGGATATTTATATTTTTCCTATCATCTGGGAAGTTTTCAGCCATTATTTCTTTAATTAAGCTTCCTTTTTTTTTTCCTTTTTATCTTTTTTCATGTCCAGTAACAGATCGCAACCCTCAGTGTCGCGCCCGTACCGGACCGGGACCAGCAACGGGATCGCAACCCTTGGTGTTGCTCCCACACCTCGCTCAGCCAGTGAGTGGGAACCGGTCTGTATGTGGGATCTGAACCCTCGGTGGGAGCACCACCGCGCTCCTAAGCAGCGCACTGTAGCAGTGCGCCACTGGGCCGGCCCTTAAATAAGCTTCCTATGCCTTTCCCTCTTCTAATTTTGGAACTCCTATGATATAAATGTTAGGTCTCTTGATGGTGTATCATAAATTCTGTAGACTTACTTTATTCCTTTTCATTCTTTAAATTTTTTTTCCTCTGATGGGATAATTTGAAATGATATGCCTTTAAATTTTCTTATTCTTTCTTTCACTCGATTAAGTCTGCTATTGAAACTCTCTATTGCATTTTCTACTCCAGTCATTTCATTCTTCATCTCCAAAATTTCTGTTTGGTTCTTTTTTTATGCTTTCTATTCCTTTTGTATTAGTCCATCTTTGTGGTGCTATAGCAGAATACCTGAGACTCAATAATTTACAAAGAAAATAGGTTTATATGGCTCACAATTTTGGGATAGCTGCAACTAGCATGGGCCTCAGGCTACTTCTAATCATGGCAGAAAATGGCAGCTGTAGTGTGTGATCACGTGGTGAAAAAAGAAAAGCAAGAAAGAGAGACAGAGGGGGAGATGTCAGTCTCCTTTTAACAACTACCTCTCATGGGAACTAATAGAATGGGAACTTAGTCACCTTCCCTTCACCCTGAGGGCATTAATCTATTCATAAGGGATCTGCCTCCATGACCCAAACACCTTTCACTAGGTCCCTCCTCTCAAAGGTTCTACCTCCCAATGCTGCCACATTGGAAATCAGATTTTGACATGAGATTTGGGACGGACAAATATATCCAAACTATATCACTTTGTTGAACTTCTCATTTTGTTCTTGTGTTGTTTTCCTGAGTTCCTTGAATTGTTTATCTACATCCTCTTGTAGCTCACTGAGGTTCTTTAGAGCAATTATTTTGAATTTTTTGAATCTTCAATTCTTTGGGGGTGGGTTACTGGAAGTTTATTTTGTTTCTTTGGTGGTGTCATGTTTCCCAATTCTTCCTGGTCCTTGTAGCCTTGTCTACATATTTGAAGATGCAGTCATATCTTCCAGACTTTATGGCCTGGCTTTGGTAAGGAAAGATTTTCACCTAATCGGGGAAGTATGCTGGAGCACGCTATGACCCCTGTCTAGTGGTAGGGGTTACTAAAGTTGGGGACATGTAGTGGCTCCAGATCTGGGGGTGGGTGGGATGTCTAGTCTGCTCAGGCACCTGAGGTCTGTGACATTGGCAACTGCAAAGTCCTTGGTGGCAAGAACTGCAGAATGTCTACAGTAGCTGTGAGGGCTGTTGTGGTCCTCAGTGGTGCCTCTGGATTCAGCAGCAAGGGACTGAGGGAGGCAGCACTGGGGGCTGGGACTGGTAGTGTGCCTGTGCTTGGCTCCCGGGGCCAGCTTTGGGCATATGTGTGGGGATGGGAACCCAATGGAAGTTACAGCCAGCTGCTTGTTTATGTGCATCTGCAGGGGCTGGGATGGTGGTGAGCACACACATGGCTGCATAGGCCAGCTTTGGGCACTCATGCAGTTGGGAAAGCCCATAAGAGAGGTGGAGTTGACCAGTCAGAAGAAATAGAGTGGCTAAATGGATTTTAAAAAAAGGCCCAACTATATGCTGCCTATAAGAGACTCACTTCACCTTTAAGGACACACAGAGACTGAAGGTGAAGGGATAGAAAAAGATAGTTCAGGCAAACAAAAACCAAAAGAGAGCAGGGGTAGCTATATTCCTATCAGACAAAATAGATTTTAAGTCAAAAAGTGCGCAGCGGAGGGGACCAGAGCTTCTGGTGTGCATGCATGTGGGGCAGGGGCAGAAGTGAGCATGGTGGTGGGGCTGGTGATGGGAGTTGGGGCCAGTTGCTTGTGCACATGCAGCTGTAGGAGCTGGGGTGGATGGCATGCACAATCCTGGCTGTAGGCACAAGGCTGGCAATGAAAAGTGGGGGGCCCTCTGTAGCTGTGCTGGCTGTGGTTTCCTCAGCAGCAAAAGCCACTGGGGTCCTCTGTAGAGCAGGCCACTGGGGTCTGTGATAGCAAACACTGGGGGAATCTTTGGTGGTGAAAGCTATGGGGGATGCACAGTGGCTATGACCCCAGTCTTCTTAATGAAAAACAGTAGATTTGGTCCAATCTAACAATCATTGGCTGAGATTTTGCTCTGTGTGAGGTGTTGTGCTGGACCTTTGAGGAGATAGTCCTTGCCTTAGAGATGCCCACAGCTTGGCAAAATTTGGCTGATTTGGGAAGCGATCTGTCAGTGTTAGTGACTGAGGAAAAAAACTGTTCTCACCGTGAGCCAGCTTTGGATGAAAAAATTTCTTGCTAAATTGCACTATATGGAAGCTCTTTAACAGTTTATTTTTAATTTAAAAGAAATAGTTCCAATATCTATGGTTAAATATGAGGAATTTTAATGGTAATGACTTAGAAATGGAAATGGTTGAAAGAGATTGATATTATAGCAGTTATCATTACATACTAATGTGTTAGTATTTAACAAACATTAATTTGACCAATTTCTTCTAACCAACATTAGCCTCAGTGTCTGTGTCTATGTGCATGAGTTTTAATCAATTCACATTAGGTTACTACAATAATTGCACCAAAATATCCATTTATAAATAGCATTGCTACAATACAATTTCATTTAGAAGTCAACTTCTGATAAAAAATTCAATTCAACAAACATTTTTTAGGTATCTATTATATGTATATGTGAGTTTCTGAGTAAGATGCTTCGAGGGATGTTACATTGACTAAAGCATGGCATCAGTTTCCAAAGGTGAAGGAAGGGGATTTTTCTATCTTCTTTAACTACTATATTTTCAGTTCATAGAATAGTTCCTAATACATACTTGGCATTCAGATCAAGCTCTGTATGGTATTAGCTATAATATGAGCTTTACATGTGAAGTACTTTAAACAGTAATTGCAATTAGGTCATAGAAATGTGAGGAAGCAAAACAGATATCTTACCCCGCTGCTGTTTTGTCTAAGCACATGGAAACCCACTCAGAGATAACACACACACACACACACACACACACAAACACACACACACACACACACGAATATTTCCGTCTACTCTCCAAGGTAAATGAAGCCTTTAGCTGCTTTGCTGTTAGTTGATGACTCCCCAACTAAAATGCTGATATCAACAGATACATATGATCCTAGAAGAAATGGTAATTATGTGGGGTAACTTGTTTTTCACCAATGAGCATTATAAACAGACTAATTGAAACTTTGAGGTTTTTTTTCTTTAAATATCTGCTATGTCCTTTATTGAGAATCCAGTTCTTCTCCAAGATGTGACCTCTTGCAAAATTTTGCAAATAGAATTGCTTTTGTAATGCTGAACTTTGCCTCTAAGTTCTCCTTGCATAGTTACCATGGAGGTTTCAATAAGATCACCCAGACCTACACAACTATTAGAGTGAACTACAGTATGTTGTTTGTGATATATAATCTCATGGGCACCTTGAACCCAGATTGGCCTTTCTCAGCTCTCAGGATGAATTTTACCATCTTGTAGTAAAAATTTTACTTTCGCTTACTTTGATTCTAGATTATGTCTAGTTGTGTTTTTAAAGCAACTATTCTATTGCTTTTATTACTGGAAGAAACATTGGAATATGTTTTTGTTTTTCAATCTTGACATCAAAGACAGGGCATTGCTTCTCTTTTGCATAGAAGATAACAGGCAACCCGGATTATTCTTTATGCATGACCTTTTTGTTTGTCTGTTTTTGTTTTTGTTTCTCTTTATTGAGGATTCTCTTATCTCCTGGAATTTGAGACACCCATCTGCTTGCTACCAGGTTACTAAATTTTAGTTTGAGTGGAGCAATGGTCTGTCTCAACTGTGCAGGTGACGAAGTCTTCATGTCACATTCTGTGCCATTGAATACTTGAGTTTCTGACTGTTGATAAAGTCATCTTTGCTATTTTTCTTGGTCTCAAGGTTAAAAAAACCCCAAAACATTCAATCACCTGAAGACATGTAATTAATGGCGAACAGCCTCTAGATCAAGGAATATCACAACCAGTGTAACTTTAAATCATTTTTTTTTTAAGGTGACTGGTAAGGGGATCTTAACCCTTGGCTTGGTGTTGTCAGCACCACGCTCTCCCAAGTGAGCTAATCAGCCATCCCCATATAGGGATCTGAACCCGTGGCCTTGGTGTTATCAGCACCATACTCTCCCCAGTGAGCCACAGGCTGGCCCTGTAACTTTAAATCTTTATGCCTCCTTATTTAAATGTTCTATATTGACCATTGAGTTCTTAATGAGAGGGTGGCAAGTATGTTCAATTTGAGAGTTCATATGTCAAAATGGCTGTTGACCTGTCTGTCTGCCCTGGTTAAAATGTCTTTGTTATTTTAAAATTAGAAAGTAAAAGAATCTTTGACATGATGATTTCCATTCCTCTGGATATATATCCAGAAGAGGGATTGCTGGATCATATGGAAGATCTATCTGTAGTTGTTTGAGAAACCTCCAAAATGGTTGTACTAATTTACAGTCCCACCAACAGTGCAGTAGTGTTCCCTTCTCTCCACACCCTCGCCAACCTTTGTTATTCACTGTCTTTTCGATTATAGCCAGTCTAACTGGAGTGAGGTGGTATCTCAATGTGGTTTTAATTTTCATTTCCCTGATGACTAGTGATGTTGAGCATTTTTTCATGTATCTGTTGGCCATTTGTATGTTTTCCTTTGAAAAATGTCTATTCAGCTCCTTTGCCCATTTTTTAATTGGGTCATTTATTTTTTTACGGTGTAATTGCTCGAGTTCTGTGTATATTCTGGATATTAGTCCCTTGTTGGATGCATAGTTAGCAAAAATTTTCTCCCACTCTGTAGGTTGTCTTTTCACTCTGTTGATTGTTTCTTTTGCTGTGCAGAAACTTTCTAGTTTGATATAGTCCCATTTGCTTATTTTTTCTTTTGCTGCTTGTGCTTTCAGGCTCTTGTTCATAAAGCCTGTGCCCGGACCTAACTGCTGAAGTGTTTCACCTATATTTTCCCTTAGTAATTTTACAGTTTCAGGTCTTATACCTAGGTCCATCAATAGATGATTGGATAAGGAAACTGTGGTATATATACACTATGGAATACTATTCTGCCATAAAAAAGAATGAAATACTCCCATTTGCAACAACATGGATGAAACTGGAGAAAGTTATGTTGAGTGAAACAAGCAAAACACAGAGGGATAAATACCACATGTGCTCACTCATATGTGGGAGGTAAGAGAGAAAGGAAGGCAGGAAAGAAAAACCACAGTAATGCTGTGAAACAACAGAAGGAGGGAACATTCCTAGGGGTACAAATTGGAGTGCAGAGCGGAGGGAGAGGGAAGTTTGGGGATAATTGGGAGGGGACAAAGGGTACAAAAGTAATTTCTGGTAATGGATATGCACCCAGTATGAATCTGGCCCTCACATCATGGGCAGGAGAGGGCATAATCAGCTTTGTATCTCATGAATATTCGTAATAAATAATTTTTAAAAAAAGAAAATTAAAGAATCTGTTCCTTTAAATCATGACTGCTGGCTAAAGACCAATTAAATGATTAAAAGACCATTAAAAAGACCCAAAAAACAAAAAATTGAGAATCCTGTATTCTGAACCATCTAGTTTGTATGCCAGAAGTTGTCTATAGAGTGAGAGCCTGATAGACTGGTCTTTCAGTTTAGAGACTAAAGGCCAAGGTTTGTGCTGGAGAGTCTTTGAATACTGTGTGGAAATATCTGAGAATCTGTGAAAATTTCAAAGGTAAAACAGAGTAATGGGCTTTCATGGGATGTATATTTGCTCATGACCTTGGCTAAAGTTGTAAAACTGAAGTTGCGACATCTACATGTATCCATAAGAGAGAGAAAAACGTAACTTTCCCTTTCTTCGTACAAAGACGAAGTCTTTTAGTCTTAGTCTTAGTCTTTTATAAGTGTCTGTTCATAACAATAGCCCTTCTGCATCTATGTCTAGCAACTTTTTGGGAAAACTTTTGGAAACTAATTGGTCATAGGAATTTGTCATTTGTACACAAATGTCTAAAGCATTTAACGTCTAACAAACAGAAAGCCTATCAGAAAAGTGCAGGGATTCAAAGCACCAGATATGTCTTAAAATGGTGGAGCAATGGATCTGAAAACAGGATTATGGGTTGAAAGTATGTAAAAGAGGCAGTTAGGACCCTGGATCCTGTCCCACCAGCTGAAGCCAGGTAAAGGCCCTCTCACACCTGCCAGAAAACTGGAGGATTATTATGTCTAGAGAGGCTAAATTCTAGGGGTGCTCAGGCACAGGTGACAAGTCTTGATGAAATCCTTTGATAAAAATAGTATTGAACATATACAAGTATTGTACTGAGGTTATCAAAACTGCATTGCATGGCTTGGAAAAGAGAAAACTAATTTGTTCGTGCTTTCCTGGTTTGAAAATGAGCCTAATATGTGTTGGAAGGAATTGTGGGAGGAATGTGAATGATCTCTTCTGGCTTGTTTGGAGTTTTCTTCTCAACAGAGAAATCTAAAGTGTTATGAATTTATAACTTCCTCTTTGCTGTAAAAAAATGGGATACTTCATAAAAATACAGCAAATATGTTCCCTTTGATTGGATTGATTATTATTTGGATGTTAGGCACCTGATTGATTTTCTAGTTTTCTTTTCTTTCTTCTTTTTAAATTCTAGTCTGAGAGATTTTCTCAACTTTATTTCCCAACCCTCCTTTTGAATTCTTCATTTCTGCTATTGTATTTTTAATTTCCAAGAGAATTTTTTTGTTGTTGTTCTCTGATGGTTCTTTCCCCCCCCCCCAGCCTTTTATTTTTATTCATGGATGCAATTGCAATATCCTCTCTTCTCTTCTGAGGAGATTAATTATTATATTTTGAAGCTTTCATGTCTACCTGCTCTGTTCCTTGGAGTTTCTTTCTTTAAAAAATTTTTCCTATATGTTCATTTTGATTACTGCCTTTCATGAGAGGATGATTCTTTAAGATAGAAGCAACAATAACAACAACAAACAGCCTGGAAATTATATTTAGGTGGAGGATGTAAACTGGTAGACTTTAGGAGATTCTGGCTGGGTCTTTTTGTTGGGCAACACCAGCTCTTAGTATCTTCAGCTATTTTCACCAGAGCTGACAGATTTCTCCGGAGAGTAATCCACTAATCTTCTGCCAAAAGAGTTTATTTTTGCCAGGTTCTGCTTGAGTGGGGGGTAGGACTTGACATTTTTTTTAGTAAATACTCTTGTTTTTATCAGGGCATCTCATACCCACCTTTGTCTGTGCCTGAGTCCAGCATCCTCTGAATTTGGTCTCCTGGACAGTAATCCTTCAGTCTTCTGGCAAAGTGTGTGTATGTGTGCATGTGTCTGTGTGATGGCTTCACCTGGCTGCAATGAATGGGAAAGATGACCTGGAGTCCTAGCTGCCTCTTTTATATACTTTTGTTCTTGTTTTCAGGCCCATTTTAAAGATGATTTTAGAGTTATTTGGTGCTTTCATCCCATAGTTGTTATATTAAAATTTGGTGAACTATGGTCTGCCAGCCAAATTGCAATGTGCCCTCCCCTTCCAATTTCTGCCTATTTTTACAAATAAAGTTTTATTGGAACACAGCCATGCCCATAAACATGTGTTGTCTATGGCTGCAGAATTGAATAGTTGTGGCAGAGACCCTATGACATGCAAAGCCTAAAATATTATCCAGACCGTTACATAAAAATTTGCTGATGGCTGTACTATGGTATGTATCAATCTGCTCCTGGACTTGCCCTCTTGCTGACTTCGGTTTCAGTGCTTTCTTTCTTTCTTTTTTATTTTTATTTTTAAAAATTTTTATTGAATCAAAATTGATTATACAAATTTTGGGGGTTCAACATTGACATATGTTGATCAAATCAATATTACTAGCATATATATTGTTACAAATCGTAATTATTATTTATGTCCCTTGTCCAATCCCTCCACATCCCCCTTTCCCTCCCCCCATCCCCCTCTAATCACCCTAGATTTCTTCTCACCCTCTGAAAGAATAATGGTTACTCTGTTCATTTGCTTTCTGAGTTGGCAAATTGGTTACCATTGTCTATTTTCTAGGTTTCAACATTTTATTATGTTTTCATTTTCTCCCATTCTCTTTGCCTTTTCTGGTTTATCTCCCCCCCCCCCCACCCCCCCCGGGGGCCCCCCCCCCAACCGCCCCCGGGGTAATTTGAGTATAGAATGTAGGAAAGCATAGAAATAAACCCTTGTGTCCATTTTGCTATGTTCAATCTGAAATTAAATATCACTAACTGTATAATATAAAATTAAAGCCAGATAATAAATATTCCATAATATGTGTTTCTTCTTTCCTCAAATACTTTCTTGGCTTGGCTCCAGGATATCAGATTAGTGGTCTCCTCCTACATCATTGACCACTTGTTCTCAATATCCTTAGCTGGCTTTTCCTTCTGATCTTGAAATGTTGGAGGAACCAGGGATAAATTCTTAGGACTCTTCTGTCTTTATATCCTCTCCTTGGATGGTCTCATCAAATTGCATGGTTTTAAATATTGTCTACGTCTATTAATTACTCACATTATCTTTACAATTTTGCCTTTAATGTCTGGAAATTTCTTTTATAACACATCCATTTGGATATTTAATAGGCACTTCAAATCTAACACACCACTTTTTCCTGGCACTATTGAGATTTTGGGCTAGATAATCCTTCATTGCAGTAGACTGTTCTGTGCATGGTAGGATATTTAGCAGCATCCTTAGCATTTATCCACTATATGCCAATACATCCTCCCACTTGAGGGAAGATTATTAAATCTTTCATCCTGAGCAAAATCATTCCTTATTGAGAACCAGTACTTTATTATCTCCCCCAACAAATTATGCACCTTGCTAGTTTTCTCTACCTGAGTAAAATGCCCACTATTCATCTAGAAACCTAGAGCTCATCCTTGACTTTTTTCTTTACCTCACTCCCTACATCTAATGTAGCAGTAAGTCCCAACAAGCTCTATTTTCAAAATCCATCATAAGTTCATTCACTCTCACCTCACTTCTACTGCCAACTGCATTAGTCAGATTTTGCTGTGATAATTATGTGTAACAAACAACCTTAAAATATTTGTGTTTAACAACTGAATTTTTTTCTCTCATTCACCAGTCTGTGGGTTGGCTATGACTGTTCCAGGCTGTGGGTGACATTCAGGCATGCTTCATGTGCTTCCTATTTCTTGGACTCAGGCCAAAAGAGCAGAGGTTAATTGGAGCATGTTCCTCTCTATTCTCAGAGAATAGAGGCACAAGCAGACAAGCAGAAACAGGCAAGGCCTTTTAAAACCTTTGACTGGAACTGGCACTCTTGCTTCTGCCCACATTCCATTGGTCACATTAACTCACACGGATAACCTATAAGTCAGTAGGTCAGAGATGTACACTCCACCAACAGTGAAGGCACTGCAAAGGCTGGGACAGAAGGAAAAATTGTGAACAAATAATACTATCTACAACTCCATTGCAGTTCTAGCCTTTATCATCTTGACCTGAATGATGTCAGTAACCTTCCAGATGGTCTCTTTGGTTATACTCATGCTCCCCATACAGTAGCCAAAGTGATTTTTTTTAGAAGCATAAGTCAGATTCTATAATCCTTCAACTTAAAACTCTCCAATGGCTTCTCAACACACTAACAATAAAAATTAATCTCCTTTGTTGTAAAATGAAAAAAAAAAGGCATGAAAATATATGGTATCGTACCTTTTTTGTGAGAAATAAGGGGAAATAAGAAAATATACACATGTCTGCTTACCTTTAGAAAAATAAGACACCAGATATATGAGTCACAAAACAATGAACTAGTTACTTATATGGAATGGTGAAGTAGGGGGATTGGGGTGGAAATGATAGGAGATAGAGTGACACATCTCTAGGTATACTTTTTGTATAATTTTAATTTTATGAACACTGTATAGCCTGTCTTGGGTGACATTGTGGTTTGGGGGAAGGTAGGGAGTGAAATGCAAACAAATCCTGAGCTCTTTTTAGTAGGTTTGATTTTTATGTTGGTATGGGTGAAGCTATTCTGAAACTATATTTGATGTATATATGTTACAGCACATGAATAAATGAGTTAATATTGTTGAAACTTGAGACTCTCAGTGGAAGAAGAGATGAAGAAAAATAAAATGGGAAAAAGCAAAGGAGACCTCTGTGGAAATGGATTGAAATTGGAGGTATCAGTGTGAACCCAGGATTCTAAAATAGTTACATATTTGTGTATATACTTGCACATGTGCATCATTTTATGTATATATGTATAAGTGTGTGTATTGTATATGTAAATACACATTTTTTTCTAGCTCTGTCTACTGAAAGAGTCCAGAAGCAAAAGTACCCCAGCAGCAGATCTTGGTCTCTAAGATAATTTCCTGTTAAAAGGAACTAGGATTTCTTGGAGAAATTGCTGATTCCAGGGCTGTGGAAGGGAAGGTAATAGATGATCCTAGAACATCTCATTTTGTCAGATTACTGTGGGGTCCAAAATGGTAGCCACTAGCTTCCCGTGGCTATTTAAAATTATATTAATTAAAATGAAATAAAATTAACAAGTCAGTTCCTCAGTTGCACTAGCTGCTTTTCAAGTGCTCAGTAGCCACACATAGCTAGTGGCTAAAGTATTGGAAAATGCTGATATGAAACACTTCCATCACTGCAAAATGTTTTCTTGGACAGTATTATGCTAGAAAGTTCGAAGGAGTGTCCCAAGATATAATGAAGTCACATTATAATGACACATGAACCAGCTTGAATGGGCGCCCACTGGCCAAGACTGGGGAAATTTGAGCATTAAAATAATCAAAACATCAATAACTTATGTACCATTGGAAAAATACAAATCCATGAATTCATACTGATGATAAATAAATACATACTTAAATGGGAAAAAATAGAGGACTGCTTTCAGCAGAATGCCAAGAACCATTGGCAAATATGGAAGGAATCCTGGAGTTTGAAATCACCACTTCACAACCATCACAGAAGAGATTGGTTCAAGCAAGAATTATTAATAAAAGCTAAATTTAGAGGAAAATTTTGATGGAGAGTGGGATATTTGCATGGTATCCCCCAGGTTGCTTATTGGTTATAGGAAAAAAAGATTATAATTTTACAGTGGAAAAATCATATAACACCCTGACTGGGAGATTAAAATTAACATTACAAGTGAAGGGCAGATGTACATTGAGGACATATCACTTGGGTAATGTCCTGGCTGGGATCCATTACCTGAACCTAATCACAAAGGAATCAACAGGCAAGCCTAAAATGAGTAATGTTTTATTTGATACATTCAAATTAAATTTGAATTGAAATTCAAATTGAATTCTGAGTGTCAATCTTAAGGAAACTCAATGAGATAAGGGAAGACTCAGTTAGACAACATAATGAAATGAGAAAAAAAATGACATGACAACAAAATGAACTACCTGATCCTGGACAGGATCTGAGGAGAGAAGAAAAAGTCCATAAAGGATATTGCTAAAGTAAGACCTAGTGCCACCTGTCCCCTGTGACCAGAGATGCACAGGAAGGAAAAAGCCCCTGGGCAGCCTGCCCATGGTCTGCAAAGAAAGCAGGATCCAGTGCCACCCACCACCTGCAACCAGGGATGCACAGGTGAGAAAAGCCCCTGGACAGCCCTTAACCACTCACAGAGAAGGCAGGACCCAGCACCACCTATGATGACCAAGAGGTTCTGCACCACTTGCAAGGAGGTGGTCCACAACAACTATAGCACTTACCACTGCAAGGATGGCTAGTCACCAAAGTAGTAGCCACAACCACCAGGTAGGAGGCCCACTTCATATTCACCTCCACTGACAGAAGGAGAATCACCAGAGGAGCCTGGAAAAAGATGAAGTTTTTCTCCTCAAATTCCACTCCAGAGAAACAGAGGGAGCAACTGCTCCACCAGATGAACATATGTAAAGGTAGTAGAAAAAAAAAATCCAAAAAACAACAAGAATAACAACAACAACAACAACAAAAACAAACAAGAAAATATGATACCACCAAAGGAATATAGTAATTCTCAAGTACCAGATCTTACAGAACAGGAAACTGCTTATATGATGGCAAAGGAATCCTGAGTAACAATCTTAAGGAAACTCAATGAGATAAGGGACGACACAGTAAGACAACACAATGATATGAGGAAAAAATATGCGAGATATGAAGGAGGAACTTTACAAAGGGAGTGATATCTTAAAAAAGAATGTAACAGAACTCCCAGAAATGAAGGATTCATTCAATGAAATGATAAACACAACTGAGAGCTTAAGCAGCAGAATAGAACAAGCAGAAGAAAAAAAATCTCTGATCTTGAAGATGGCCTTTACAAAATCACCCAGGAAGACAATAAAAAAACAAAAAGGAAAAAAGAAGTTAAAAAAAATGAAGAAAGTCTAAGAGAGCTAGCCAACAACCTTAAGTGCACAAACATCCAAATCATGGGTATCCCAGAAGGGCAGGAGAAAGGTAAGGCATTGAAAATTTATTCAATGAAATAATAACAGAAAACTTCACAGATATAGGGAGATACACAGACTTTTGGATCCAGAAACCTCCCCAAATAGATTCAATCCAAAAGATCCTCTCTGAGACACATCATAGTCAAACTGGCAAAGCTCAAAGACAAAGACAGAATCCTAAAAGCAGGAAGAGCAAAGCATCAAGTCACTTATAAGTGAGCCCCTAGCAGACTAAGAGCAGACTTCTCAACTGAAACTCCATAGGTGAGAAGAAAATGGAATGATATATTCAAAATACTAAAATAGAAAACTGCCAGCCAAGAATACTATACCCAGCAAAGCTATCTTTCAGAAGTGAGGGAGAAATAGTATATTTCCCACACAAAAAACCATGGGAGTTCATCAATACATGACCAGCCCTACAAGATTCTCAAGGGAGTTCTACATCTGGAATCTGAAAAACAATGTCACTACAATGAACACTCAAGAAAGAACAAAACCCGGTGGTAAAACGTAAATGCAAACTAGAAAGAAAAAAGAAACTAAATCTTATCACCTCAAATCCAGCAAACACTGAAGACAAATAAAAAAGAGGGAAGTATGGAAAAAAAAAACATATTTAAATCATCTGAACAAAAAGCAAAAAAAGGGCAGGAGTAAGACAATACCTCTCAATAACAACCCCAAATGTATATGGATTAAACAAACTCCCCACTCAAAAGACACAGACTGATGGATTGGATTAAGAAGCTAGACCCAACTATATGTTGTCTTCAAGAGACCCACCTCACTGATAAAGATGTATGAGATTACTAGTGAAGGAATGGAATAAGATATACCATGCAAATGGAAATCAAAAATGAGCAGGAGTAGCTATTCTTACATCAGATAAAGACTTTAAACCAAAAGCGGTAAAAAGAGACAAAGAACATCACTATATAATGATAAAGCTATTTATTCAGCAAGAAGACATAACAATCATAAATATATATGCACCCAACACCAGAGCACCCAGACATATAAAGCAAACATTATCAGACCAAAAGAAAGAGATAGACACCAATACAATAATAGAGGGGGACCTGAACACCCGTCTCTTGGCACTGGACAGATCCTCCAGTTAACAAATCAACAGAGAAACACAGGATTTAAACTATACTTTAGACTAATAGGACCTGGCATATATCTACAGAACATTTCATCCAAAAACTACAGAATACACATTCTTCTCATAAGCACAGGGAACATTCTCATGGATAGACCACATGTTAGGTCACAAATCAAGTCTCAGCAAATTAAAAAAAAAAAAATTGAAATCATCCCAGGCATCTTTTCAGAACACAATGGATTAAAACCAGAAATTAATAAAAAGTGAAACTCAGGACACTATTACAAATACATGGAAATTAAACAACAGGCTCCTGAATGACCTATGGGTCCAAGAAGAAATTAAACAGGAAATGAAAAAAATTCTTGAAGCCAATGGAAATGAAGACACATCATATCAAAACCTGTGGGATACTGCAAAAGCAGTACTGAGGGAAGTTTATTACAATAAACACTTACATCAAAAAAAGGGAAAGGTTTCAAAATAAAACTTCTTAAAGAAAACATAGCAGAAACACTCTAGGAAGTAGGATTGGGTACAGACTTCATGAATATGACCCCAAATGCACAGGCAACCAAAGGAAAAATAAACAAATGGGATTATATCAAACTAAAAAACTTCTGTACAGCAAAAGAAACAATTAACAGCAAAAAGACAACCAACAGAGTAGGAGAAAATATTTGCAAAATATACATCTGACAAAGGATCAATATCAGAATATACAAGGAACTCAAACAACAACAGCAAAAGAACAAGAAACCTAATTTAAAACTGGGCAAAGGAGCTGAATAGGCATTTTTGAATGGCCAACAGACACATGAAAAAAAATGCTCGACATCACTCAGCAGTGAGGAAATTAAAATCAAAACCACTCTGAGATACCATCTCACTCCAGTTAGGATGGCTAATATCCAGAAGACTGAGAATGACAAATGCTGGTGAGTAAGTGGAGAAAAAGGAACCTTCCTACACTGTTGATGGGACTGCAAAATGGTGCAGCCTTTCCTTTATGGAAAATGGTATGGAGGTTCTTCAATTACTGATAGATCTACCATATGACCCAGCTATTCCACTGCTGGGTATATATCCAGAGGAATGGAAATCATCATGTTGAAGGGATACCTGTACTCCTATGTTTATTGCAGTGCTATTTACAATAGCCAAGAATTTGAACCAGCCTAAATGTCCATCATCAGATGAGTGGATAAGGAAAATGTGGTATATTTACACAATGGAATACTACTCTACTATAAAAAAAATGAAATACAACTATTCAGAGCAACATGGATGGACTTAGAGAAAACTATATTAAGCGAAATAAGCAGGCACAGAAAGAGAAATACCACATATTCTCTCTTCCTCGTGGGAGCTATAAATGAATAAATAAGTAAACATACAAGAAATAAATGCGGTGGTGGGGGGGAGAAGACACAACAATCACAACGATTCCTTGAACTTTTTAAGACAAGTGGACAGATATGATGTTGATGGGGGGGGAAGGTGGAATTGGTAAAGGGACACAAAAATCAACTACATTGTCTTTTGTAAATTACAATTAAAAAACTGAAAAAGTTTCAAATAAACAATGTAATGCTACACCTCAAAGAACTAGAAAAACAAGAATGATCCAATCCCAAAGTTAGTAAATGGAAAGAAAAATTAAGATCAGAGCAGAATGAAATGAAATAGAGACACCCCCAAACAATAAAAAGATCAATGAAACAAAAAGTTGGTTTTTTGAGAAGATAAACAAAATTGATAAACTATTAGCTAGGTTTAAAAAAAGAGAGAAGACTCAAGTAACAAAAATCAAATGAAAAGGAGACATTACAACCAACAGTACAGAAATACAAAGAATCATTAGAGACTATTACAAACAATTATATGTCAACAAATTTGAAAACCTGGCAGAAATGGATAAATTTATGGACCCATATGAACTACTAAGACCAAACCAAGAAGAAATAGAAAACATGAACAAACAAAGAGCAAAGAAAGAGATTGAAGCAGTAATCCATAGTCTCCCAACAAAGCAAAGCCCAGTACCGGATGGTTTACTACTGAATTGTACCAAACCTTTAAAGAGGAATTAATAACAATTCTCTTCAAACTATTCCAGAAAATTGAAACAGAGGCCACTCTCCCAAACTCATTCTATGAAGCCAGAATCACCGTGATACCAAAACCAGACAAAGATACAACAAAACAAAAACTAACGGCCAATATCTTTGATCTAAAAATCTTCAAGAAAATATTAGTACTCAGAATACAGGAACACATCAAAAAAATTATACGCCATGATCATTTGGGATTCATCCCAGGGAGACAAGAATGGTTTAACATACTCAAGTCAATAAATGCGATATACCATATCAACAAAATTGAGAACAAACATCATATTATTAGCTCAATAGATGCAGAAAAACCTTTTGACGACATTCAACATATCTTCATGATAAAAACTCTTAGCAAATTAGGTATAGAAGGAAAGTATCTCAACACAGCAAAAGCTGTATGTTACAAACCCACTACCAATATCATCTTGAATGGGGGGAAAACTGAAAGCTTTTCCCCTAAGAACAGGAAGAAGACAAGGATGCCCACTATCACCACCCCTATTTAAGATAGTGTTAGAAGTGCTAGCAAGAGCAATGAGGCAAGAGAAAGAAATAAAGAACAACCAGATTGGAAAAGATGAAGTCAAATCATCCCTGTTTGCAGAACACATGATCCTATATATAGAAAAACCTAAAGACTCTACCAAAAAAATTCTTAGAGCTGATTAATAATTTTAATAATGTTGTAGGATACAAAATCAACACCCCCAAATCAGTATTGTTTTTATTCTCCAAGAATGAACTAGCAGAAAAAGAAATCAAGAAGGCAAGCCCCTCCACAATAGTCACCAAAAATTAAAAATGAAATAAAATAAAATAAAATAAAATGAAATAAAATAAAATAAAATAACATAACATAAAATAAAATAAACAAAACACCAAAGAATCAATTTAACCAAGGAGGTGAAGGATCTCTACAATGAGAAATACCAATCCCTGCTGAAAGAAATTAAAGAGGACAAAAAAAGATGGAAAGACGTTCTATGTTCTTGCACTGGGAGAATTAACATTGTGAAAATGTCAATACTATCCAAAACAATCTACAGATTCAATATAATCCCCATAAAAATACCAATGACACTTTTTACAGAAATATAAAAAACAATCCTAACATTCATATGGAATAACAAAAGACCCTGAAAAACCAAAGCAATCTTGAGGGGGAGTAAAATAAAGCTGGAGGTATAACACTACTTAACCTCAAATTATACTACAAAGCTATAGTAAACAAAACAGCATGGTACTGGTATAAAAATAGACACTCGGACCAATGGAACAGAATAGAGAACCAAGAAATCAACCCACATACTTACAGCCTACTGAAATTTGACAAAGGCAACAAGAACATACACTGGGGAAAAGACTGCCTATTCAATAAATGTTGCTGGAAGAATTGGATATCCATATGCAGAAAAATGAAACTAGACCTATACCTCTTGCCCCATACCAAAAACGCTCAAAATGGGTTAACAACTTAAATATAAGACCTGAAACTATAAAACCACTAAAGAAAAACACTTCAGGAAATGGGTCTGGGTAAAGACTTTATGGGTAAGAGCCCAAAAGCACAAGCAACAAAAGAAAAAATAAATAAATGGGATTATATCAAAGTAAACAACTTCTTCACAGCAAAGGAAACAATTAACAGAGTGAAATGACAACCTACAGGATGGGAGAAAATATTTGCCAACTACACATCTGACGAGGGATTAATGTCCAGAGTATACAAGGATCTCAAACAACTACACAGTAAAAAATCAAATAACCCAATTAAAAAATGAACAAAGGAGCTGGACAGACATTTTTTGAAGAAAGACATACAAATGGCCAACAGGTACTTGAAAAAATGCTCAACATCACTAATCATCAGGGAAATGTAAATGAAAACCACAGTGAGATATCATCTCACCCCAATTAGAGTGGCTATTATCAAAAAGAGTGAGAATAACAAATGCTGGAGAGGATGAGGAGAAAGGGAAACTCTTCTGCACTGTTGGTGGGACTGTAAATTAGCACAGTCACTATGGAAAACAGTGTGGAGGTTTCTCAAACAACTACAGATAGATCTACCATATGATCCAGCAATCCCACTTTTAAGTATATATCCAAAGGAGTGGAAATCATCATGTTGAAGGGATACATGCATTCCCATGTTCCATGAGGACAGAGATTTTGCATGTTCCTTGAGGACAGGAATTATGATTTGTTTGCTGCTGGATGATCAGTGCCTAGAACAGAGCCTTTATTGAGTGATCACTGAATAAATATTTGTTGAGTGAATAAATGAATGAGAAGGAATTTCTTTAATGTCTGTTAGGCCTTCAATTTATCATACATGCTTCTACCACTCATTTACGACTGCTCTAGGAACTGGACCTGGGTCCTTTTCACTTTGGAAGCTTATGCCCTGGAATCAGATGTACCAGATTTTAGCCCCAGCTCTGTCATCCACCTATCCTTGCCTGTAGGCATGGTAGTAAACTCACAGGCTTTTCTTGGTCAAAATTTAATGAGATAATGAATATAAAGTGTTTAGCACAGTGCCTGGCCCATAGTAATCACTTAGTAGATACTTGCTATTTTAATTATTATTATATCTGCCTAGCACAAATCCTGCCAGATCAGAGGTACTTAATAAATATTGGATTGCCAAGTGTAAGAATGACATTCTCATTTCTTTTTGTTCTTCTCTTTTAGAGAATACTTTCTAATTTTGGAAGTGGCATCTGGTAGCTGTCTTCAGTTAGCAGAGAACCAAAGAAGTCAAACATTTAAAACATTTTGGATATTTATGAGTTAAAATTTTAATGTTACTATGGGGAACTTATTTTATGATATTGTTTGCAAGATTCTAAATCTTAGATTTTTTGTGTGTGTATCATTCTGATTACAATAGATTTTCCACCATGATTTTAAAGTATAGTTTAACTAAACTATGCATTTAAGGGTGGAATTATCCTTTATTTTCCAGTGAATTGCAACATATAACTCAGTTGACATTATCTTCAAGGTTATTTTTTCTTTGTTTTCTTTGTTACAATTTTTTCACTAAAATCTCTGTAAGAAATCCTTTTAGAGAAAAAAGAAAATCTATCCTATTTATTTCTGTAATTCATATTCATATTATTTTTAAGTTCATTTCCACTGTTTTACATGTCCTACAGTTGTGATTTAAAATTCTTATTGATGTATCATTTCAGTCTTTTAGAGTTTTTAAAAACTCAGAGTTTTTAAACTCTTTTGTTCCAGAGTGCAAATAATTTCTAATTGATTTACTGTTGAATCTATATTTCTCTCCATGTAATTATGGACTTTATTTTGCTACCTTTATTTTATATATTACCTTAATTCTTGTTCATAAATGTGATATTTCTTTCCTTGATCTTTATGTGACCATTAGTAATTCTTTGATTTATAATAAATTATTGGTATACTTTTGTTACTTTCTGTCTGCATTACTGATAATATTTTATCCCTTTTGTTCTTTTTAGTTAAGGCTTTATATCTTTTTATGATGGTACATTTTTATTGTTGAATAATGTAGGAAGTTTTAATATTCTGTTCCATTTCTTTCAGATTGTTACATACACTTACAACCTGTAAAGAACTGCTCTGAGGTTGTTTAAAAAGAATTTATGTTGAGAATCCTTGCCCATGACATTATTCTAATCTTTATTCAAAACCAAAAATCAGAATATTTATATGGCAAAAATTTTTACCCCACCATCCATTTTGGTATATATTTATACAAATAGTTTTTAAGGATATAACAATCAAACTGCAGTTTTGGTAACTGTAGTGAGCTCCTTAAGACATTGTAAATTAGGATATCTTCTAATAGCTACACCAGCAAAATCAACAGGCGCATTTGCTCTGTGACCTCAGCTGACATGACATAGACCTCCTGTGTTTGTAACATGGATTCAGCAGAGTAATGCTGTTGAAGCTCTTGGTGTACTTTTCCCCCTGTATTTGAGAAGCTCAGCTTGATTATTAACTTTTAAGACATCTATTGGCAAATTTAATGGGTTGAAATGTGTCCCCTCAAAATTCATATGTTGAAGTCCTGGCCCAGTACCTCAGGATGTGACTGTCTTTGGAGATAGGGCCTTTAAAGAGGTGATTAAGTTAAAATGATGTCATTACAATGGGTCCTAATCCAATGTGACTGGTGCCCTAATTAAGGAGAAGAAATTTGGAGACACAGACATGAGGGATATAGACACATGGAGAAAAGACCATGTGAGCAAACAGAGAGAAAGCACCATCTGCCAGCCAAAAAGAGAGGCCTCCAGGGAAACCAAACCTCTGACACCTTGATCTTGGACTTGTAGCTTCCAGGACTGTGCGGAAATAAATTTCTGTTGTTTAAGCTGTCCAGTCTGTGGTATTTTGTTGCAGCAGACCTAGCAGACTAATACAGAAAGTCTTTCAATAATTCTCTTGGTTTGGCAAAGAGATTGTGGAGGATATTGATATTAATAACATACATGTATGCTACAGGGCTTTAATTTATAGCTTAGTAGTACCAAGGTCCTTAGGTTTTTAGCAGGGCCAAAGCCCTCAGCATAGGCTGTACCATAGTAGGACCACAGGCCTTAGTTTTTAGCAAGGCCAAAACCCTGTAGCTTAAGGAATAGCCCAACTTTTTAGAAATACACATAGAAATGCTAAGATTGGGAAAAACTGAAAACTTTCACAATACTAAATTCTCTGCCGTAGATAAGAAAATTGAAGCACAGCAAACAGTGATTGCTCTAGGGGCAGTTGCCCTTGATGCAGCTAAACCTAATGATGGGAAAGTGTGTGAGCTAAAAGATTCAAGGCTATTCTGCTAATTAGTGGTTGGGGGATGTTCTACATTTCACCTTCAGCTGTTTTTTTAAGTTTCTTAGGGAACTAAACGTTGCCATGACGATTATCTCGTTTCTTTTGTATGTCACATAGCTTAGTTTTATGACTCTAAATTGCCTGAACTATTTTAAGTTTCACCTGCTTTTTTTTTTTTTTTTTTTTCCTTTTTGTCTTTTTTCGTGACCAGCAACGGATCGCAACCCTCAGTGTCACACCCGTACCGGACCTGGACCGGCAACGGGATTGCAACCCTCAGTGTTGCACCTGCACCTCGCTCAGCCAGTGAGAGGCCGGTCTGTATGTGGGATCCGAACCCTTGGCGGGAGCGCTGCCGCACTCCCAAGCAGTGCACTGTAGCAGTGCGCCACCGGGCCGGCCCCTTAAGTTTCACCTGCTTTAATGAAAATTATCACATAGCCAGTTTGTTTATGTTTTCACTATGACTGATTAACCACCTGTGTTCTCTTCTGTAACTTTCTTGCCCCAGACAATAAAAATTGAGAGAAAACCTGATTCGGGGTTACTCCTGGGATCCTTCTCCCTTGAAGGATTTCCCCCTGGTTTAAACCCCTTTGGGTCTCTCATTGCTCTGGAGAAATGGGCTTTGAGTAATCCTTTGTGTTTCCATCACCCTGGGAAAGGTGACAGAGATATTTCAGTTTCAATGGTTGTTGAAGACTTTTCTCATTCCCCAAATGAAAAATGGTCTCTCAATGAGAAATACATACCTGAAGTAGAACACGAAGAAAGACATTTTAAATATGTGGGCTATTTATATTCTATATCTTAACCTATATTCTCTCATCTCTTTGTCCAATAAGATTAATTCTCATTTAAGTAAGACTTTTTTCCCATTACTATAAAGATTTTTTTATTTTCAGTATTATGCTTACATCATTGTGTCTACTTATTTTAATGGCTAAGTAAGACTTAAGGCTATAGAAAGTACATTAAAAAATTCATTATACAACAAAGTGAGAATAGTATTTTTCAAAAGATGTCCTACCTTTTCTGGATCATCCCACTGAGGGCTTTAAAAGATGGAATAGAGGGCTGGCCAATTAGTTCAGCTGGTTAGAGCACTGCCTTATAACACCAAGGTCATGGGTTCGAATCCCTGTACCAGCCAGCCACAAAATAAATAAATAAATAAATAAAGGCATACAGAATAATGGGAAAGACCTTGTTCAGACTCACTATTCCAAGGTTTTATATGTTTTAGGCAATTAACACAGAAGTTCTCTTTTATCAGGTCCAAGATTCAAGCCACAATTCATAACAATTTTTTTTCTACTTTATGATGTGAGCATGATTATTACGTAAAGTGCATACCCAGTTTTACCGAGTAAGTTTATTTGGTGGACTGTCTTAAACATATACTTTGATATTTTATTGGAATTAATCCTTAAATATGACTGCTTATAATACAGTTTAAAATCTGAATCAGAAAGAGCAAGTCATCCCTTACTCTGATTGTTAGTCTTCAGGTCTTTTTATCTGGTTAAGTATGTTACTTTTTTTTTTTTTTGTCTTTTTTTTCCGTGTCCGGCAACGGATCGCAACCCTCAGTGTCGCCCCCGTACCGGACCGGAACTGGCAACGGGATCACAACCCTCGGTGTTGCTCCCGCGCCTCGCTCAGCCAGTGAGCGGGAACCGGTCTGTATGTGGGATCCGAACCCTTGGCGGGAGTGCTGCCGCGCTTCCCAAGCGGCGCACTAGCGCAGTGCGCCACCGGGCCGGCCCAGTATGTTACTTATTTTTATTCACAGCCTTCTGAAATTTCTATGGGACACATCAATCATGTTGGCATTTTCAAACAGACTGAAATGTGTGGCAACTTTCACTTCAGCTAGTTTTTCTTGTTCAGGTTTGGATTCTTTGAGTAGTCTGGTAAATGTTCTGAGTCATGTAATATTTTCAATGACCTTTGAGTTTTCATCTTAGAGGCAAATGGACTAATTTCTCTGAGACATTAACTTGATTAGTAGCACTCGGACTAGTAAATGAACAGGTAGGAGAGGCCAGATCTGAGAGTTTAGTGTGAGGACAAGGTGCAGTGGATGTGGAAGGTCAGGGAAATTGAACAGGGTTGGGTATAAGAATACCTAAATCTGGGCAGGAAAACAGTCTGGAGTTGCTGGAGTCAGTCCAAGAGTGTGAGGTGAGATACAGGAAATGGGTGTGAAAAGTGAGCAAGTAGGTGTGTGTGGTAGAGACAGATTTTTAAACTCCTAGTGGGTCAGCTAGATCAGAATCCCAGAGCTCAGGAAGGCAAGCACTAGGATGAAGGTGAGGCAGCTGTGGCAAAAGGGAACGAATTCCATCCCAGCTCCATGGACTGCATAGAGACTGTAGTTCAGGCTCAGAGTCAGAAACAACTGGGAGCTCTGTGCAGTCCAGGAGGGAGGGAGGGAGGGAGGGGGAGTAAAGGGCTGCAGGTGCCCTAGGATCCCAGCTCCTTTGAAGCTTTCTGTTCATTTTGGGCTAAAGAATCTGGCAGGTGTATGTGAATAGCCAGGGTAGAGTCAGCTGTGCTTGTAGCAGAAGCCAAAGTCTGTGCCTTTGGGGGAGTTCTAACAGGATTTTATTAATTTTAATTAACTTTCAAATTCAAGTAACTCAGATAATTGTTTTCCTAACCTCTAGGGGAGTACTTCCTTTTTTTTATTTTTATTTTTTTTTTCCTTTTTGTCTTTTTTTCGTGAACGGCAACGGATCACAACCCTCAGTGTCGCGCCCGCACCGGACTGGGACCGGCCACGGGATCGCAACCCTCGGCGTTGCCCCTGCACCTCGCCCAGCCAGTGAGCGGCTGGTCTGTATGTGGGATCCGAACCCTCGGCGGGAGCGCCGCCGCACTTCCCAAGCGGCGCACTGTAGCAGTGCACCACCGGGCCGGCCCTTCCTTTTTGTTTAAAGATAAAGAAAAGAAAAATCCAGTGACAAGAGAATTCTTGGGAATACCTTAGCAATATTTCTAAAAACTGCTTTGCTTTTCAGGAGGAATTTCATCTAAACCCAGTGTCATATATAGTGTAAGGGAAGGCACTTTGTGTCTAAAAGTATTGTCCAACTCACTGGGTTTTTATCTCTCCTTTAGGGCAGATTATTTCAGAGGTAGAGAAACTGGATTCAGTGTGCCCAGGGCTACCAAGACCCTCAGTTTCATCCAGTTCCTGCCATTTTGGGGCTGTAGCTGAGGTACTACACAGGTTATCACCTTCCTGAGGGAATCTAGTGATAGTTCTGAAACAACACTGTGGGGGCTGCCTGGCCTCATAGCTTTCTCTGGGAACTACACCCTACATAGATAGCCCCTGCTACAATAACCCTAATGTCCATGTGAATTTGTCTCCTGGCAAAGCAGTCTGGATTATAATGGCCACTATTATAATTGCCATTATAATAGCCAGGTAGACTGAATCCATTGTCTGGCAAGTGCCCCCCAAATTCTTTCTCTCGAGAACTTGAATCAAAAGACCATTTGTGGTGGTTGCTGGATCTTGAGGTTATGTGATGGGATCAAGGTTTGTGTGCTTAAAAGCAAAACTACCTACAAGCCAAAGTTGGGGGCAATCAGAGGTATTATGAAGAAAGGAGTGGAAATGCAGAGAGGAGAACATAGCAGACAAAGAAACAGAGATGGGAGCCAATGTCGGGGTGAGGAGACAGAGAAAGAGATTAAGATGAAGGAACAGATCAAGAGGCCAAGAGAGTATTTGCTTTGGTTCTTGATGGCTTCCTTGTTTCTAGCTCCATGTCCTGTGGTGCCCCTTTTGTTTGAACTAGTTTGGATGATGTTTATTCCTTGCTCCTAAACTGGCTTTCACTAAAAGAAGCACAAAAAGATAGGCCATAGAACTGCTTGTAGAAATAAATATTCCAGAAGAGGCAGTTCTGAAAGTACTTCTCAAAGCTTCAAGAACAGAATTTGAAAGGAGTGATAAACTCTAGACATATATCAAGCTGTGAAGGGTCAATGAGTGTGAAACTATAAACAATACTCTTCCCAGAAGTTACTTTTTCTGAAATATTTTTAGGGTCAGCAGTCACAATTCCAGAATCTTCTTGCAGCGTATCAGTAATTTTAGCTGACTGCTGATAACTTGGCTAATAATTTCAATGTCACCTTTTATTTGGTATTTCATACCTCCTTAACTGGAAATGTCTGAGGAAGGAAAAATGTACTCACAATAAAATGGGAGAGACAGAAGCTCTTAAATCTAGACCATCTTAGAGAGGATCTTGTCATTACCAAGTTAGTGACATGAGAAGGTGAAAGAAAAGCTATTTATTACTTTCGGCTTGCCCCCAAGAATTATGATTATGGTCAATTCATCTATTAGCTCTGATCTATTTCAATGATATTTGTGGATTATTTATTTTAGTTTGGCATTATTTGGCACCAGAAAAGAGGTACAACTCAGAATTCTACATGAGGATGTTTTTTAATATTGTCTACACATTCCATTCCAGAAAAGAGAGACATGTTCATATGTTGGGTGGGTTGACTTCCATTTCTCTTGGAATGTAATGAAAAGAAGGAGAGAAAATAGCATCAACACGGATGAGGATTTGAGAACTGTTTCAAGACAGGAGTACAAAGACTAGGGGTAGTAAGATGGATAATGCTAGAGCCACTAACAGAGGCCTCTCCCTCTCTTTCTTTCTCTAACCTAATGATTCCCATTTTTGGAGGGAAAAATCCCTCTAGGTCTATTCTAATGATCTCAAAGGATAGTACGAAATTCTCAGAACATCACTGATTTCTTATGGTAGTAAATTTTTAAAAAACCACGTTTTTAGGAGAATCAAAAGGGGCATTATATGTGAAAGTACCTACCTCAGTGTCTGCTATGTGAAAGGTGTTTCACAAAAGCATTTTTAACGTAGGTGCCACTGATTCAAAAGCCTGGGCATCATGGTTCCATAATTTTTAGGGAAGATCCTTAAACTTGGATATTGAATTGATTGTGCCTTGGGAAAGAGAACTGAAACTTTATCTGAGGTCCTTGACCATCGATCCTTGCTGGAATCAGGATTATCTGATCATCTAAGTTATAGAAGTTTTTATATAGTAAAGCTGTTTCCATAGCTTAATGGATGTGAAGCTTGTCAATAGAATACTGTTGATTTAGTTGTACAATTTCTCTGAAAGAAGTAGTACACTGCTCATCCTTTCTCTAGTCTTTGTCCATGTTAAACTTACTCTAATGAAAAAATAGGTGACCACGTGCTGTTAGGAGGCTCCTACATTTGCTGATTCTTCGAGAGAGGGAAACTACAAGAGTTCAAACTTTAGCCAACTTTCCTCACCAAGCTAAAATATAAGCTCTTTTGACTGGCACACAAGGTCCTTCTTGATCCAGTCCTTCCTCAGCCCCATCTTTCTTTGCACTCTGGATCTCACAGACTTACTTAAGTAATCATTTATGGTTCTCTGGGAACCCCACTGTCTCTCTTGCATCTGTGCTCCCTCTCCTGAAATGGCCTCTTACAACATATCCCCCGTCTGTTCTTTCAGTCAGCTCAGGTGTCCCTGGGCAGCCCTCCTTAAATCCTTCAATCCCTTTTACAAACATCATTTCATTGATACTCATGGCAATTCATGATTTAGGAAAGACAGCTATTAGTTAACAGCATTCACATTCAATGAATGAGGAAAAGGAGATCAAGAGAGGTGACTTGCTCAAAGCCACAAAGCTTATAAATGGTGGGGTCATGACTAGTACTTGAATCTTCTTACACTAAGTCTAGTGTTTTAGTCCCATATCCTCCACTGATTTTGGAAGCACAAGGCCAGGATGGAATTTTACTTCTGATTTTAGCTGTTGCAGTCGGCAAGTCTAATAAAGCAAAACAATTTTTGAATAAGAATGAGGGACAATTCCTAGAGGAAAATTGTGCTTTACTTTATAAAAAAAAGTATTTATTTGACATTCAACAGTCTTCTAGTATAACTGGGGTTTTAGGCTTAGTATCTATTAGCAGCTTCCTTTATTAGTTTCCTGGCTTAGGGAGTTGCCTATAGTAAAATCTAATCATACCTACCTAGATCAGATGTATGCAGAACTTGATTCCTAGAGGAACAGGTTATAATCTTGCCCTTATATATCTCTCCTATTCAAGGGCTCTGATTTTAAAGTGATTACTTCATTGATATTGGGCAAAGCTTTATTAGAGTATAGTCTATATGCCGTATGTGGGCAATGGACATGACAGTAACTAACTTTTCTTGGAAAGTTAGTTGTTGATATTCAACTCACCATTTCTTTTATTATTTTTCTAATGTTATGTTTTTCTTAATTCAATTGTTTCTCTGAGTTGTTTCATTTCATGAAACACTTCTTTGCTTAGTTTATATTTTTAAATGTTTATGGACACCCCTTTATGTCTTTTCTGAGACATATCATATGCAGGGTTTTTCCTTATCAACCACTCTCTTCATATTTGGGTGCATTTTTGTTTCTATTAACTTACTTCAGATTCTTTTTAGGAATATTCAAACAGGATCTTGGGCATCATCTCCTTAGTCAGATGCAGACTAGAGAATAGAGACATCCCCTTCCTTACTCTTGATTTAATGCTTTTTTATTGCTAGTTTGAATTGCTTATGCCCCAGGTCATTAGTTTCTCAGGATGCACATAATACTTTCTTTTCATGAAAAAGATGAGGGAAAGGTTGGGGTTATTTGTCTTGGGATTAGAACTTGAAATCATATCCATTGGAGATGGCAACAGAGGTCAGAGTCCTAGCAAACAGTTGTCAACTAAGAGCACAAGATGAAATACTAAGATGTCCCCTGAAATGGGAAGAGTGTATTAGTAGGCATTCTAAGGTCAGTCACACAGGAGATTCAGTCAGTAAGCCTAGGCTGAGGTTTGAGCAAAGAAGATGACTAGAGCAGGAACAGGCTGAAGAACACCCCGAGTACCAGAGTCAGAAATGCATTTGGACAGGAGAGAGGGCAGGTGGTGTGAACTGGGGGACCCAGTGGGGGTTTGGGGGAGGGAGGCTATTATCATGGCTGGAACATGGGCCAGTAGGAGGATAACTCAATGCTGGGCTTCTCTTAACGGATAAAGGAGCTAAATAGACATTTCTCAAAGGAAGATATACAAATTGCCAACAGACGCATGAAAAAATGCTCAATATCATTCAACATCAAGGAAATGCAAATCAAAACCTCACTGAGATATCATCTCACCCCAGTCAGACTGGCTATCATCAAAAAGACAAAGAATAACAAATGCTGGCAAGGATGCAGAGAAAGGGAAATCCTCCTATACTGTTGGTGGGACTGCAAATTGGTACAGCCATTATGGAAAATGGTATGAAGTTTCCTCAGACAACTACAGATAGAACTGCCATACAATTCAGGAATTGTACTGCTGGGTATATACCCAAAGGAATGGAAATCATCATGCTGAAGGGATACCCATACTCCTATGTTTATCAGAGCCCTACTTACAATACCCAAGAGTTGGAACTAACTTAAATGTCCATCATCAGATGACTGGATAAAGAAAATGTGTTATATGTACACAATGGAATACTACTCTGTCATAAAAAGATGAAATTCTGCCATTCACAGTAACATGGATGAACTTAGAGAAAATCATGTGAAGTGAAATAAGTCAGGCACAGAAAGAGAAATACTGCATGTCCTCACTCATAAGTGGGAGCTAATAAATAAATAAGTAAATTTTAAAAAAGAGAAAGCTACAGCAATCACAATAATATATTGAACTTTCAAGAGAGACCAGAACTGAGGTTACCAGAGGTGGGAAACGGGGAGAGGGGGTAAAGGAGGAATTGGTAAAGGGCCACGAAGGTTGATTACATTGTATAATATTCAATATTATAATTATCTTGATGTGAGCATTACATATTGCACATATTCAACTCTGTACCCCACCGGTATGTACAATCAACTATGCTACAATAAAAAAAATAAAAACTGATCATAAAAAAAAAACGCTTGGCTTTTCTTAACCACGCTACCTGGAGTCTTGTCTGCCTATTTGGGGACTCTTGGGTTCCATCCCCCAGAAATCTCCAAAGTGATGCCTTGCAAATGATTCTCTGTGAATGCAAGAAAAGATGATTAAAATGGAACTCTAACCTCACTCCCTTTCTTCTCTCTTGAGAACCAAAGTACTTTTGCCATTTTCCTTCTAGGGACAGTATTCCGCCTTTGTTGACTAATTTGGAGAAGCAATGATGCTGGTTAGAATTTTGCTCCTTGCAAGAGAAAAAGGTATCTCATTGGCCAGCCTGTAAACTCTGTTATGATGAGGAGAACTGATTTAAAATAACTTCACCCTTGTAATTGAAAAACAAATGGGATGTCTCTAAGGTAGTTTCTAAGTTTCTGGCCATCAGCTTCAGTTTTTCTCCATATATACACAGTGGTATCTCCTTGGCTCCACTGCAGAACCAAGAATACTCAAGTTTCTGAGCAGGAAGTATGTTAACAGTTGGACTGCTAATAGTAAACAAAAAGTAGGATTTTTGATCTAGTTGTTGCTTCCTAAAGAGCAGGCACTGGTTGCCCATGGTAGCAGGATCTCCTTGGACTGTGATAAACCTGCAAGATTGCCTCTCCATGGCAATTGATAGACCCTGAGATCTCACCTTCCCATGAACTCCATGTCCTATTGGGTCATGTGCCCTGGGTACTATGGCTGTACTGCTGGGGTCAGCTCTGTGTTTTCTAATCCCATGTTACCCAGTCCTGGTCAAATCTTCTTTCCCACTGGCTGGTATTGTCAAGGTCAGGCATGCCTCATTTCCCAGGCAGTTCCTGAATATGGGTGGAGCCATCACCACCATTACTACCATCACCACCAGCTCCACTACCATCACCACCAGTGTAACAACAAAATAACTGAGAAGGGATGTATTTGGGAAGTAAATAATAGGAGGAAGCTTGCTCTCTTTGAATTGGAATTTGCCACTGACTTCTAGAGCAAGTTTATGGTTGCCTAATTTATAATTTTTTTTTTCTATTTAACTAGGATCTTTTTCTGGAACTGAAATATAGGTCAGATTAGCAGTCAGAATTTGATAAGTAATATATAGTGACTGTTTTCTTTTTTAAAAAATGACTGCATTCTTGAGTCCTAAGAACAAATAAACAAAACAAACAATGGCAGCAACAAAGTAGACCAACACCGATAACTAAAAATGTACACTTGACTCAGGGACTCTTTTTCATACTCTATGTGAAGAAAGGGAGCTGTTACAGAGTTACACTCCCCCCTTTTGGATGGTGGGTCATGGAAAGGACTTTCTATCATAAGGAAAAAGGTAACTTCATTTCCCTCCAATATGTTTCAATAAAATTTGAAATATCATGTCAACCTTATCTTCAAATTACTTTGGCTTTCAGGCAAATGTCCTTGCAGCTCAAACCTTTAAGATAATCTCAACAATAAATAACATTAATGCTACTTAGCAATGCAAATGAGCTTTTGACATTAGTGGAAACAGTTTCAACATGTTAATAAACTGCAACTTAATTAGCAAGCTGCTGTAACTAAGTCACATTTAATGAAAAATAATGCTGATGTACATTTACAGAGTTCTAACTTGCACACCAAATAAAAATGCCCTGTGACAAGTTTTCTCATGGAAGTACTGTAGCTATGTGAAATATATAGATGCCACTATAAAAAAACCAAAAATGTTAAAATATTCTGACTGGACATTTAAAGATGTGAATTCTAAACAGTGATGTTATCTCACTGACTTTTGAGTATTTGAACTTCAGCATCTCAGATACTCACATGGGGCAGGCGACTTCTCCCTCTCCTGTAATTGTCTGGCTAAAATCTGTCTATTCTTTGAGTCCCGTCTGAGGTTTCAACTCCTTCTTCAGGTAACTGCTCTTGTTCTTCCTCCTTCCTTTGAACACACCAGCCCTTTTCTTCTCTGTCTCTTAGAATACTTGACACTTCCTGCTGTCAGTGCATTGTGGAGTTCGTTTTGTTGGACTAGATAAGCCTCTGGTCTTGATGACATTTCCTTCACCCTTGCATGTCTTACAATGAATACCAGGGAAGTTAATTTGATGATTGAATGCCTCCTTATTCGACTCTTCTGTTTCATGTTCTTCAGGGATATTATCACTCGCTGAAATTACTGCATTTTGCTGTGATTGTCTTTTACTCATTTATCATCTCTCACTCTCAACTCAAATGAAGCCCCACAAGGAGCGGGAGCCTTACCTGTCTTGCTCATTTCAGTATTCCCAACATGCAGCATAACAACTGACACATAGTAGCTCCATAAATGCTGTTGACTGATTAAGTAAGTAATTAAATGTAGACATGGATAAATTATCCAAATAGTGAAGATATAGGTGATAAAGGCAAGGGGAGGCCAGGGGCTCAGTTGTCCTTTTGGATTCACAGATGTATCTCACACCTCAATCTCCATCACATGATAATCATGATAATTCTAAGGCCTTTCGCTTTTTCATTGATTTGTGTATCATGAGGACCATTTGCTAGACAAGAAAAGAAGGTGCATTGAGAACAAATAACTCACTCCTAGTTACAGACTACTGATGGGAAAAACAAATCAGAATTTACAGCTCTTGAATTCTGGTCCGTGAATCTTTTCCTCTCTGTCTTTAACTTGTGTTCGATTTACTGTAAAGCTAAGGAAGCTTAGGCGTCAGGGCCCCTTCCTAGCATGGGCCCCTTCCAAAACCCAAGGCCTAATTTTGCATTTGTAATTTTAAATTCTTTGTCTTAAAGAGGATTCCTCCAACCTCAGTTATATAAACTTCAATGCACCACAAAATCTAGATCCATCCCTGCCTCTTTCTCCAAACTTTAAGTTGGCCACTATCCTGCGCACTTGATCACTAACTCATGTTCTTTGAAATCTGGACTCTGTCAGTTTCTGCTTTACTTTGAGGTCTCTGGCCCTCCTTTTCCGTGCTGATACTCCACCACAGCTTTCCCCCAGTCTCAAAAATTCTAAAAAATACTGTGGATTTGTATTCAGACTACAAATTTCAAATACAGATTGCTATTTCATAACTTTCCCTGGCCTTCCTTCACAAGAATATTCTGAAGTTCCCATTATTTAAAGCATATTCAAAGTTTAGATTTAGAGAGCATTTTATTTAGTCTGAAGGTAGGTAAATTTTTCTCTGTAACAAACTAGGTCCCCATGTGTAATGCAAATCATGTCTCATTTTAAATAAATACCTGAACACACCTGGATCATTGTTACAAATATAAAATTCCACAACACAACTCTATGAGCCAAGTACCCTGGCTCTGCAGTAATTTGGGGGGCATCTGACACCATGTTGTTTTAACTTTAAATCCCCCCCACTCCTGCCACATCCATGCATTGCATTTCCTAATTTTTTTTCAAAATTATTTCCTAAATGCATTGGAAGCACAAAGCTATCTTAAAATATCAGTTTTTACCATTTTCTCTGCATGTCCTCCTGAATTTTACAATTTATTGTCCTTCAAATGTTTAAAAATTCAGTAAGGAAAAGCATCTTTTCTTTTCCTTGCTTGTGTTTTTCAGCTTCTAAAAATAATACAGAGTATAACAGCAGCTGTGAGCATGAATAAAAACACAATAATAAATGAATTGGAGCTCAAGTAAAACATTCCAGGCCAGTTCTTGCATCCCCTAGGCCAGCATTGGCAGAGTTTTTATGTTGCTAGGTCGGCTCCTGGGATAGCTCCAGGAAAACAGGAAGGATGATGCTGGTGCTGTGATAGCTTCTCTCTGCCCTCACAGATATTGGGCCAGTCCTGGGGACAGAGTAGATGTTTAACAAATACCTGCTGAATTTGTTGCCAACACTAGAAATTGAATGGTAGCAATGAAGAAAAATGATGTGGATAGCCACCATTTATTGAGCACCTACTGAGTGCTCAAGAACATGTGCAGTGCTTTTATGCACTAACTGGAAGGGTACTGGACATTTTCATTGAGCTCTTCTGTTGCAGATGGTTTGATATACCTATTTGGAGGTCACACACATTTTAGCAAACAAACCATAATATTTTCAGCTTTCTTTATTAACGGCTCTTTGATACCTTCACTCTATCTCTGAGTCACGGCCTATTACCAACTCCCATTCATGATGCAAAGCTGGGACAGGGGTGAGAGATAGACATCTTCTCACTCCAAAGCACACCAAGGCAGAGTTCATGCTATTATCACACTCACTAAATACAAGAAGCCTTCTAATGGCATCATGCATCCTTAGAAAACATCTATTCATTCTCTGAGAATTCACTTGTGTGTATCTGACAGTCTTAGATTTCTTCCTGAGTATCGAAAGGTCATGACTCAATGATTTTTTAACTAATAAGTACATGGGCCTATTTAACAATAAAACTTTCTGATTTCTAGTTGAAAAACTAGAGCAGTAAATTTCACTGCTCCTAGAGGGGCATATTAGATTACAAGTTTTTTTTTTTTTTTTCCTTTTTGTCTTTTTTCGTGACCGGCCACGGATCGCAACCCTCAGTGTCGCGCCCGTACTGGACCAGGACCGGCTACGGGATCGCAACCCTCGGTGTTGCTCCCGCACCTCGCTCAGCCAGTGAGCGGCCGGTCTGTATGTGGGATCCGAACCCTCGGTGGGAGCGCCGCCGTGCTTCCCAAACGGTGCACTGTAGCAGTGCGCCACCGGGCCGGCCCTAGATTACAAGTTTTTAAACAGGATATTCAGTATGTAAAGAATAAAAATAATCATTAAAACATCAACTACACAAAAATGAATAAAACAGAAAATAAAAACCCACCATAATTAGAGTGGAGGTTCAGGACAGAGCAAGAGGCAGTAAAAGTTGCACCTATTACTTGGTCACCCAAAACAACAACAACAACAAAACAGTGATTTTCTTACATCAAAAGAGGCACAGCAAAAATTCTTGCTTCAGTCTCTGAAACTGGATCTCGTCACACTTCTCTTATAGACCTTATCCTCGGTCACACAGCTTGTAAGGACCAGAGTCAAGTCTGCCTGATTCACACAGGCCATGTTCTTTTCACTCTGCTTTTTGTGCCAAGCAGAAGTTATGAAATAAAGTGACCAAGGCAATTGCAGCTGACTAACGGCAACTTCTGTTGCAAGGTGCTGGGCGTTAAACAACATGGGCTAATAGCTCTGGCTTTGCCAGCTGGAGCCTGAGGTAGGCTTAGGACAACATTCAGATCCTGCAAGCCAGAGATGTCCTCTGCTAATTCCAAAGGTGACTGATCCTGGTGTTTGGAAGGACACTTGCTACCTTGGATGATATGGTAATCCTTCTGACACCTCTGGTGGAAGTGTCAGCCAGTATCATATCAATGCATCTATGAAGAAGGATGGATCAGAAGCAGCTACGCTTGTCAGAGATATTTGTGGTTTTGTAATGCTCAGGCAAAAATGGGCCATTGTAGCAGTTGTCTTAGAACAAAACCCATAGCAACAGCAAGCTGTGAAATGATGCTGTGGTCTCTTAGCCTGCCTGCCCTGGATAAAAATAAAATGATATTCTTGTAGGTTATACTTACCAGAGCCCTGCTGAGGTTGTATATATTGTAAGATGTGATATGAGTAATTGTTCCCTCTACTTAAAGTTCCCTTTTGTCATTGTTTAATAAATAAGCAAAATTCACTAAAGACTGTGGTCATTTGATCTGTTTATTGTGAAAATCTTTGATCTCTCAGCTGGAGAAGCTTAGGGACTTAATAGCTTTCTTTTTGAGATTATGGGAGCAAATAGGTTTAGCTTTTCTTCTGTTGGAGGCAGAAAATATTTGACAGTAAAATACCATGAAATGATTATAGGAGTTCTAGGGAATAGAATTATAAAATATTAAAATTGTAAAAGGGTTGCAGATAACTATTTCTTTTTAAATTAATTAATTAGTTAATTCAACCAATATTTATTGATTGCCTAGTATATATCAGGCATTTTTCTGTGTACTGAACTACATCAATGAGTAAAGCAGACAAATCTCTTTCAACCTGCTTCCATTTTACAAATGAAAAGGCTGTGTTCCAGGAAGGTCATGTGCTTTCAAGTCATACAGCTAGTTAGGGGGAGAATTGGGTTTGGATCCTAGTTCTCCCACTTCCAGCTTTGAGTCATTTTCAGGATATCACATTACTCTAGTTCTAGTAATATATAGATGAAATCAGTATACGTATTGAACAAAATATGTTTATATTTGATAGCAGATTTGTGTTCACTAAAATAACAGAGCTCAGACTGTGTGTGTGTGTGTGTGTGTGTGCGCATTTTAAGATTATTTCCTCTCTCTCCCTCTTCTAAAAATATTTTTTGAGTGCCTACTATACATAGTGCCTGGTAAATAGGAAGCATTCCACAAATATATATTGAATAAATGAGTGGGACTACAGAAATGAGCAAGAGAGACATTCTCTGCCCTTGTGGAGCTTACATGCTAGTGGCAGTGTGGGATATTAAGCATGGTCACAAATTATTCACAGTTCCTCCCATCAAGAGGTGGAATCTATTTTCCTGCACCTAGAATCTGGGTTGGCCGTGTGAATTGCCTTGACCAACAGAATGTGATCTGTGTGATGTTATCGGACTTCCTTGCAGCTTCTACTCTTACCCTCTTAGAACACTTTGCCACCTTGTGAGGAGGCCTAGTTTAACCTCTTTGAGGATGAAAGATGACATGGGGAGAGAGACTGAGCTGTTCCAGCTATCCCAGCTAAGCGTAGTCCCCAAGCTACCCAACATTTGAGTGGAGTGGCATGAAGAACACTTAGCCAAACCTCAGAATCATGAGAAATTATAATCACTGTTGTTATAAGCCAGTACATTTTCCAGCAATAGGTAATCGATGTGGGGGGAGACAATCATTAATTGAATAATCATGCAAATTATAATTACAAATAGAAATAAATGCTGTGGAGAAAACGAATGTGGTACTATGAAAATGTGTAAAAGAGGAATTGATTCTCCCTGAGAATTAGGGAAGGCTTCCATCAAGAGTAACATTTATGTTGAGATCTAAAGGCTATGTCACTGTTAATTAGAAGGGTAAGGGAAAACTGTTCCAGAAAAAGGGCAGAGCATGTGCAAAAGTACAGTGGTTTGGGCAAGTGTAGCATATCCAGAGATCTGAGAGGCCAGTGCAGATAGGGGATTGAGGCGAGGGATAGAGTTCAGCAGAGTTTATGCTTTACGGGACCTTGTAGGTAATGCTAATATTTTTGGTTTTTATCCTAAGAGTAATGGCAAAGATTTTAAGCTTGAGTAGGGGTACAATGGAGGTGGTGCTGACATGATTGTATTTACATATTAAAAATCAATGTGAATGTGAATGAAGAATGGATTGTGGGCCATCAAGACTGGTTAGTAATTACAACTCATGGTTATTACAGTAGTTCAGCTGGGAGGTTGCCTTAGGGTCGGTTCGTGGGGATAGAGAGAAGTAGACGACTAAAGATCTATTAGATTAGACGTGGAGGGCAAGGGGCAGGGAAGTCTCGAGAATGATTCCCAGGTTTCTGGCTTGGATGACTGAATGTATGATAGTGCCATTCAAGAGAAAATACTGGAAGAGGAACTGGGTTTTATATTATGTGTGTGTGTGTGTGTTTGTGTGTGTGTGAGGAGCTTGGGGGAGTCAGCAGGAAGTAGAAGAGACCATAAGATCATTTTGAAATGTTTAATTTGAGGATTCTTAGTACTTTTTACATATCCACATGGAGAAGTCAAGTGAATATCCAAGTTTGGAACTCAGAGGAGAGGTTGGGCAAGAGACGTACATTTGAGGACCATTTGATTATAGGTAGAATTGAAGTTGTGAGCATGGATAAGATGGCCCCAGAAGAGAGGATAGAGTGAGAAGCAGAGAGGGCTTGACTCTGAATCTTAAGGAACTCTGACATTTAAATTAAATATGAATGAATGGCTGGGCAGTAGAGGAAGTGCTGGTGATTTCCTGTTTGCCTTTGTTTTCACAGAGGAAACTCTGTGCTGGAAGAGTGTGTTGACTTCCAACTGCACCATCTGGGCTTTCTTGCCTTCTGCCTTCTAGATGGGCCAGCAAATGGAAGGCATTGGTGGGCATTTGAATATGGGAAGAGAGAAAGGTCAGGGGATTTGTTTCTCTTCCCCTCTTTGTTCTCTCACTGCCTCGATGTAGTTCTGGTAAGGGCTGTGCTTCTCTGTTGCAACTCCTCTCAGGTATCCCATCTTCTAAGGGTCTTCTAGGATTGGGTAACAGCATTCCCTCCTCTTGCTTCTTCAAACACAGGGGCAGCCACGACTTCCTTCTGACTGGTTCTTGAATGCCTCACTCTAACCCTGCCCACACCTACAAAGAGTCATTCAGTTAGCTGTTTGAGTGTACCATGTGTTTTCTGCCAGAACCATGGCTATGTAAGAGAAAAATCTGCAAAGGAGACCTAGAGGTAGGGGAGCAAGTGAGAGTATCTGATGTGATGGAAACCAAAGAAAGGGAAGATTTTAAGAAGCAAGGCAGAGGTCATAGTACCAAATGATGTTGAGAGTTAAAGTAAGATGAAGACTGAAGAAATGTCTGTGGTCCTTAGCTGCTTAGAGTTCCTTAGTGATCTTTGCAAAGCTGCTTTGGCGAAGTGATGGGGGTGGATGCCTTAGGACAGAAATAGCAAAACTCTTGTCACAGACCCCACAAGGCTTGGGGGGATCAAACAATGAAGATGCTAACTCTGGAGCACTCTCTGCAAACATAGGTGCCATTTCTTTTAATGTTTTCTTTGGCATTCTTATTTACTTTGGAAAATTGAATTTCTTTTCTTTTCCGGTACTTTTATTTGTGTATGGTGTTTCTTACCACCTTGAATAGCATACAAGCTGGGATGGTGGGAAATGAGGAAAGGCAAGGATATTGTTATTCTCCCTCTGACTCTTTCTATTCTCTTGAATGGCTTCCCCAATCCCCTTGATATCTTATAGAGCCTCTCACCAGTGTTTCAGCCTCCTTTTCCTGACCCTCTGGACTTTCTTAGGAAGGATCTTTACTCTTCTTCCCTCTGGTAGTATGCTTCTTGAGCTTAGCCTACATGGTGGACTAAAAGGGGCGATGTGATAACCTGAAACTTTATCCATTTATTATTTTTAAAGCATTGTGTCCATTGCCTTGATCTTCTGTCAAATGTCTAGTGATCATTAATTATTCATTTATATTTATAAATGAAAGACTTAACTTATGATTATATGTCACTTCTTGCTGTGTGATGGAGATTCAAAGATTACTCAGAGCCCAAATATTAACAGCAATGAGAAGCCTGATGGAACTAAACCAAGAAAACTCCCTCAAGAAGAGAGAAACAAGGTGCCACCCAAGTTGGTGTTTGCTTCAGCTTTTATTATAAAGACAGGGAAATACAAGAGAAAAACAACTTAATTAATCATTTATCAAAGGAATGAAAAGAAATTGGTTATGGGGCATTTTCTGGAAAACATCTTAAGAAACAAAGGAAATGGAGTGAAGCTGGATAAGAAATGACCTTAATGTTCTTACCTAATTTAGCAGAAACTATTGGCTGTTTTCAGTGTGCTGTTTTCAGAACTCAGATCCTGCATAAGTGCATTTAGGACTTTTGTCCTTGGTGCACTCTCTTTTCTTTGTTAAGCCTATGTGCTTGCACAGTTATGGGCTGCTGCTGTGGGTTTTCCTAGGCAATTATTTTTGCTGAAGTCTCTCCCCTGATTGAAAAGATTGATTGTCAGCTTGGAGTAAGTGGGCAGAATGTGTCAGTGAAGGCATTTTCTTGTGCAGTAAATGGGAGTAGGCCACTTAAACAGGCAGGGAACCCCATCCTTGCCAAATAAATAAAAATAAATAAATACATACATACATAAATAAATGAGGGCTTTACTCTATTGCTAAGTGCTTTCACATATTTTACTCTTGGTTGGAGTTACTTTGATTTTTCTTTTTTGTACTGATTGTAGAATTTCCTTCATCCCAAACGCCCACCCAAACTAGTCCTCAGTCTTCATCTTCTTTTTTTGGAGAGCAGTTTTCACTGCTTTATATTGAGGACAAACACCACACCTAGCTCAGTTATCCAGTAGGCAATGCCTAATACTATGATGATTCACCCATCTCCCTCCCCCATGACCATCCCTGTCCCTCAGTCCCTCAACTTGATGATGCCAACCTTGGTCAGAATGGCTCTCATCTCTGCAGTGGTTCTCCCAAGCATTTGTGGTGGTTGTTTTGTTGCTATTGTTGTTGTTATTGAGGTTTTGTCTGCTCTGGTTTTATTCTAATCTATCTGCTCTATTCCATGAATCTTTAACATTTTGCTTAGCCAACTTTCTCTGTTTTCCAGGACTGTTATCTTTTCTGCATTTCCAAGGGTTGGGGAGGCAGGAAGATAAATGTGTGTGTTTGGTCCACCATGTTGAACTTGTTCTTACTTCTTGATTATGCATAGTAATGAAAGACAGAACTGAGATAATTTTCAGACAATTCCTCAAAATTTCTTTTAGTCAGAGTTACTAGTCCTGAACAAATGGATTGATTTAAGTTTAATTTCTTCCTCCAATCCTTGCACATGGAAGAGGTTTATCCAGTCAGTAACTGTATATAGTTAGCGTATGGCATAGACTACTAATTATCCACCTGTATTAATTTGCTGCTTCTCTGACAAAAAAAAAAAAAAATACACATTTTAGCTGAGCACACATTCCCAGCTGGCAACGTGGATAAATTATGGCCAATAAGATGTGAGCAGAAAGCTTCTGAGCTATGTCCCTTAAAAGGATTTCAGCTATACTTAACTGGACTCTTTCTCTTTCCCTGTTGACTGAGAGATGCTGTAACTGGTTTGACCCTCTTGAATGCAGAGGTGAAAGCAGCATATTGAGAATTGCAAGTCACCTCCAGGGCTTAGGACTGCCCACCCATGAATTAAATGACAGAAGTAAATTTATTTTGTTTAAATCACTGCATTTTGGGATTTCTTTGTTACAGCAGCTTAGCTTGTATAGTAACTAATATATAGCTTTTAATAATTACTGGCTAATTTCACAGGTAGTATGGTATGATGGGGAAAGCAACAGATTCAGAATTAAAGGACATGGGTTAAAATCTTTGTTCTGCCACTCACTAACCATGTAAACTTGGGCAGATCACTGAACTTTTGAGTTGTTTTCTCCTTAGCAAAATGGGTATTGTTTCTACAAACATCTATTATACATCTATTGTGCAAAACACTGAAGATATAAAGATAAGACTCAATCTTTACTTTGAAAGGGCTCATATATTAGAAGATTTATCATGTCTGATGTACACTAGGTGCTTAATACAAGTTTAGTTATTCATAAAAAGTAATTATGGTTATATAATCATAAGGCATAATTTTGGCATTTCATCACTATGGTGTCTTCTATTTGACAAGTTTAAATGACAAAATGATAATAGAGAAGATATGCTATGAAAATAAAAATTAGAATTACTCCAAGTTTTGAGTTTGAACTTCCAGTAATTCTATTTCTTTGGAACATAGAATTAATCCCAGGAATTAACCAAACATATCTTTAATGATAGACTGTTATCTAGGTAAAAAAATAACTATAAACACACATACACACTTTGCTCATTTTGAGTCCTCAACAGGCCTTTATATAGTTAGTCAGAATTCTGTGTGCAGTAATAAAAATAACTGGAAACAAGGTAACAAATCAACCAAGAGACACAGGATTTAATCTACACCTTAGACCAACTGGACCTGGAAGATAAATGCAGAACATTTCACCCAACAACAATACACTTTCTTCTCATCAGCCCATGGAACATTCTCCAAGATAAACCATATATTAGGTCACAAATCTAGTCTCATCAAATTTTAAAAAATTGAAATCATTCCAAGTATCTTTCCAGACCACAATGGACTAAAACTGGAAATTAATAATAAGCAAAACCCTGGAAACTATACAAATACATGGAAACTAAACAATAGGCTCCTAAGCAACCTATAGGTCCAGGAAGAAATTAAACAGGAAATCAAAAAATGTCTTGAAGCCAATGAAAATCAAGATACATCATACCAAAACCTGTGGGACACTGCAAAAGTGTATTAAGAGGTAAATTTATTGCAATAAATGCCTACATCAAAAGAATGGAAAGACTTCAAATAAATGACCTAACACTATGCCTCAAAGAACTTGAAAAGCAACAGTAATCCAAACCTAAACATAGTAGGTGGAAAAAAATAATTAAGATCAGAGTGGAACTAAATGAAATAGAGACCCAGAAAGCAATAGAAAAGATCAACAAAACAAAAAGTTGGGTTTTTTTAAAAAGATAAATAAAATAGACAAACGATTGCTAGGTTAACAAAACAAAACAAAACAAAAAAAAAAAAAAAAAAAAGAAAAGAGAAGATCCAGTAACAATAATCAGAAATGAAAAGGGAGACATTACAGTCAATACCACAGAAATATGAAGAATCATTAGAGACTAATATAAACAACTGCATGTCAACAAATATGGAAATCTGGAAGATATGGATAAGTTTCTAGACAAATACAAACTACCCAGACTGAACCAAGAAGAAACAGAACACCTGAACAGACCAATAATAAGCAACAAGATTAAAGCAGTAATCAGCAATCTTCCAACAAAGAAAAGTCCAGGTCCGGATGGCTTTACAGCCAAATTCTATCAAACTTTTAAAGAGGAGTTGATACCAATTCTCCTCAAACTATTCAAAAAAATTGAACCTGAAGCTACTCTCCCAAACTCAATCTATGAGACCAACATAACTCTAATACCAAAACCAGATAAAGACACAACAAAAAAGGAAAATTACAGGCCAATTTCCTTGATGAATATAGATGCAAAAATCATCAAAAAAATATTAGCAAGCAGAATACAACAACACATTAAAAAAATCATATACCACAATCAAGTGGGATTCATGCCAGGGATGCAAGTATGGTTTAGTATATGAAAGTCAATAACTCAAGGACAAAGACCATACAATTATCTCAATAGAAGCTGAAAAAGGATTTGATGAAATTCATCATCCCTTTGTGATAAAGATGCTCAACAAATTAGGTATAGAAGGAAAGTATCTCAACACAATAAAAGCCATTTATGACAAACCCACCACCAGCATCCTTCTGAATGGGGAGAAACTGAGGGCCTTTCCCTTAAGAACAGGAACAAAACAAGGCTGCCCACTCTCAGATGCCCACTTTCACCACTTCTATTTAACATAGTACTTGATGTACTAGCCAGAGCAATCAGGCAAGAGAAAGAAATAAAGGGAATCCAGATTGGAAAAGATGACGTCAAACTTTCCCAATTTGCAGATGACAGGATACTATATATCGAAAAACCTAAAGGCTCTATCAAAAAACTCCTAGAGCTGGTTAATAAATTCAGTAATGTTGCAGGATACAAAATAAATGTCTCCAAACCAGTTGTATTTATATACTCAAATAATGAGCTGACAGAAAGAGAAATGAAGAGAGTAAGCCCATTTACAATTCTCATGAAAAAATTAAAATACCTGGGGATCAGTTTAACCAAGGATGTGAAAGATCTTTACAATGAGAACTACAAACTGCTTTGGAAAGAAATTAAAGAAGACACAAAAAGATGAAAAGATAGTCCATGCTCTTGGATTGGAAGAATTAATATTGTGAAAATGTTTGTACTACCCAAAGCAATTTACAGATTCAATGCAATCCCCATCGAAATGTCAATGACATTCTTCACAGAAATGGAAAAAACAATCTTATCTTTCACATGGAACAATGAAAGACCACAAATAGCCAAAGCAATCCTGAGTAAAAAATATAAAGCTGGAGGCATAACACTACCTGACTTGAAATTATATTACAAAGCTATTGTAACCAAAACAGCATGGTACTGGTATAAAAATAGACATTCAGACCAGTGGAGCAGAATTGAGAACCCAGAAATCACCCCTCAGGCTTACAACCATCTGATATTGGACAAAGGCAACAAAAATCTACATTGGGGAAAAGACTGCCTCTTCAACAAGTGGTGCTGGGAAAATTGGATATCCATATGCAGAAGAATGAAACTTGATAAGCACCTTTCATGATACACTAAAATCAACTCAAAATGGATTGAAGACTTCAGTATAAGACCTGAGACTGTAAAATTACTAAGAGAAAATATAGATGAAATGCTTCAGCAACTCGGTCTGGGCACAGACTTTATGAACACGAACCCAAAAGCACAAGCAGGAAAAGAAAAAATAAACAAATGGGACTACATGAAACTAAAAAGCTTCTGCACAGCAAAAGAAATAATCAGGAGAATGAAATGACAACTTACAGAGTAGGAGAAAATTTTTGCTAACTATGCATCTGACAAGGGATTAATATCCATAATATACAAGGATCTCAAGCAAGTATACAGTAAAAAAAACCCAAAATAACCCAATTGAAAAATGGGCAAAGGAGTTGAATAGACATTTTTTCAAAGGAGACATACAAATGGCCAACATGTACATGAGAAAATGATCAGCATCACTAGTTGTCAGGGAAATGCAAATTAAAACCTTATTGAGATACCACTTCACCCCTGTTAGACTGGCTATGATCAAAAAGACAGTGAATATGGGCCGGCCCGGTGGCGCACTGGATAGTGCACCACTTGGGAAGCACGGCGGCGCTCCCGCCCGAGGGTTCGGATCCCACATACAGACCGGTTCCCGCTCACTGGCTGAGCGAGGCACGGGAGCAACACCGAGGGTTGCGATCCCGTTGCCGGTCCCCGGTCCGGTACGGGGGCAACACTGAGGGTTGCGATCTGTTGCCGGACACGGAAAAAGACAAAAGACAAAAAAAAATAAATAAATAAAAAAATAAAGACAGTGAATAACAAATGCTGGCGAGAGTGTGGAGAGAAGGGAACACTACTGCACTGTTGGTGGGACTGTCAATTAGTACAGCTACTATGGAAAATGGTATGGAGGTTTCTCAAACAACTACAGATAGATCTTCCATACGATCCAGCAATCCTACTTCTGGGTATATATCCAGAGGAATGGAAATCATCACGTTGAAGGGATACCTGCACTCCCATGTTCATCACAGCTCTGTTTACAATAGCCAAGACATGGAACCAAACTAAACATTCATTGATGGATGATTGGATAAGGAAAATGTGGCTTATATACACTACGGAATACCACTCAGCCATAAAAAAGAAAGAAATTCTCCCATTTGCAACAACATGGATGAACCTGGAGAAACTTATGTTAAGTGAAGTAAGCAAAGCACAGAGGGATAAATACCGCATGTGCTCACTCATATGTGGGAGCTAAGCGAGAAAGAAGGAAGGAAGGTAAGACCGCAGTAGTGCATTGGACTTGCAGAGGGAGAGAAGATTCTTTGGGCTACAAAGTGGATTGGGGGTGGTGGTGGAAGGGGGTAGGTGAGAGAGGCTGGGGCTAATTGGGTGGGGGACACAGGATACAAATGCTATTTGTCATAATGGGTATGCTGCCAGTATGAATCTTGCCTTCACATGTTTAGCCTGAGTGGTAACGATCAGCTTTGTATCTCATGAATATTCATAACAAAAACCCCTATATATATATATATGTATAAATAACTGGAAACAGTCCGGACAGAGACACAGCAAGCAGACACTATCATGGCTGACAATAGAGTCAGAAGCAACGTAAAAGCCACTCAGCCAAAGGCAGATGGCTCCACATTTCCTGGTAGCTTCTAGAGGCACTTCCATATTGCACACTGCGTATAACAATGACTGACGCTCATAGTAAGAGCATCGTACTGATGCTCATTTTTCTCATGACCGAGTCATCGAGAAAAATGAAACCAAGAGCAGCTTTCGCAGTTTAGTAAGGCAGGGCATCAATGAAGGCATTTTAACAAAAGGATTTCTAACAAGAATGAATGAAATAACACCTCGCCTGAGGGAATAAGCTTCAGTTAACTGGAAACTCGGCTTTAGTGCGGTACTGCTCTCCCCCCGTGGTTCTGAATCAATGAGACATTGCTGTTATATATATCAACTAGGGTAATGGTATTCCCTTGAGAAATATCACAACTTTCTGACTTCTCCTTCCTCAAAAGGGCATTATGGTATCCAAGTTTCTTTCCTTTTATGGTAATCAGGCAACATCTTAAGCCTTGCCAAAGAAATCATTCAGGTGCAGATTACCCAGGGTTCATCCTTTGCTATGTAGCTCTGCAAACACTTTCCTAGCAATATTTAGATTTACCAACAGGCTTTCAGACACTTCGCCCTTTTAATATGAGGATGTTGAGCTCAAACTCGTACTGATATTATGCTACTTCTTTTGCTTTTCTTTGGGGGCTTTCATTAATCCTTGATGCTACTGAGAGCCTAAATAAACCTCCAAGCCCTACATTTTACACTTGGAGAAATTAGCTAATTACTTCCAGAGTGCTAGTAATTCACATTCATGAGCAAAAGCACATAGCTTGGGGAAATTAGATAGGTTGAAAATTAATAGAAGATTTAAAATTTAATTATGAGTTATAAAGATATTCAAGAGGAAACATATGCTTCAGAGGCAGACAGATGCTTTTGTTCAGAGAATACACAACTAAAAACTATAAACTCTAAAGCTTATCTTCAGATCAGCTACAAAATAAAGATCATCAAATTCAAAGAACAGGTTGTTTCTGTTGCACAAGTTCAGGGTTTTCATGTGAAAAAAGGCAACAAGAGAAAAGGATTTAAAATCTCCCAATGGCAACTTCTTCCTCAAATCTTCAAGTCTTAAAAAGAACAAAATTTGAAATCCACTCTGATTTATGATTGTATAATTCGACAAATTGAAAGCCTTTCATTGGAAGTTTAGACTGATATGATTGAAAAAGACATAGTAAGTATTATATATATTAATTTTTAATGATGTGGAAATATTTCTTAAGTTAGGAGGTATGTCTAATATCTCAATGCATGTATTAGATATCTAATATCTCAACCCATGCTTCTTTGTGGGTTGTTTATTCATAAATGTCGTCTCTTCCATTACTCTAATTACTCCTTCTCTATTCCTTTTCTGTCCTCTGAATGGAAATATTCCACAAGATTCAGCTCTAAATCATCTACTTTTTCCTTTCCACTTTGTGCAGTGAAAGCCTCATTCACTGAAGCTTGCTGTAACTCTCTCCTCTATACGGACAAGACACACACACACACACACACCCACACAGACAGACACATACACACACAACTTGAATTCTTAGTCTCTTTTAGTTCACGACTGCCTATTGAACAGCCTGCTACACAAATGGGAGGGAGAGGGCTGAAGGGATCTTAGGGATCATCTACTTGAACTTTCCTCCCCAAACCAAATTCCCTAGTTTCTGCTTGAATTCCTCTAGTGACAGAGAACATTTGTGTCAAATAAATATATGTTAGAATCCCAGCTCATCACTTACAAACTATATCACTTAAAATAAGTTATATACCTTTTTTCAGCCTTAGTTTCCTCATTGGAAATGAGGACACTAACACTACCTACCATATAGGCTTGCAGCAAGCACCTGGGATGATTCAATACATATCAGCTATTTGTTTTTTGCAGTTCTTATTGTTTAAAGCTGGTACCTCCATTTTAATTTTTTGTGCATTACTCTTTTCTCCCTCCTAGACCCTGAATTTATTAAAGACAGCAACTATATATTATTCATTTTTTTTTTTTTTACCCCACAAACCCACAAAACAGGGTTTCTCAAGAACAGATCCATAGCAAACACTGAACTGTGACAAAATTTGTTCTGGGCTTTAGCCAAATGAGAAAAATAAAGAAAAAAGTTGTTTTCCTTAATTCTGAATACAGAAAATTTAAAGGACTATAATTCATTTTGAGACAACTTTTGTTGTCAAGAAACATTTCATTTTATTAAAAATTTATTTATTATTATTATTATTTTACATTCTAAGATGTTGTTGCAGAGCAGTTGGGGTGGAGTGGATGAGAGGAAGGGAGAGGGGGATAGGGTGGGAGGACAAGGAAGGGGGGATGGGGACATGGTCAAGGCCTGTGGCACCCCTCTCATTCTGACAGAGAAGCCCAGGGGGCTTCTGATGGCAGTTCAGTCATGGCTGGGCTGGATGTGGATGTCAGGCAGATGTGGCTGAGGCCCTTGCCCCCTCACCCCAGCTCAGGAGCCAGGTGTTTCCAGTGGCAGTCCGGTGGTAGTCATTGGGCTGGATGTGGATGTTGGAGGGGCATGGCTGAGGCCCTTGGCACCCCCATCCTGGCTTTGGAGCTTAGGACGTTTCTCGTGACAGCCTGGTGGTTGTTGCTGCGCTGGATGCAGATGTTGGAGTGAGGGGATGTCCTGAAGCCCTTGGCCCTCTCGGCAACCCAGCTTGGGAGTCTGGGGGCTTCTGGTCCTTCTAGGTTTTTTTTTTTTTTTTTTTTTTTTTTTTTTTTTTTTTTTG
>NW_007729706.1:117540-118173 GCF_000696425.1 Galeopterus variegatus
CAACCCTCGGTGTTGCGCCCGCACCTCGCTCAGCCAGTGAGCGGGAACTGGTCTGTATGTGGGATCCGAACCCTCGGCGGGAGCACAGCCATGCTCCCAAGCAGCGCACTGTAGCAGTGCGCCACCGGGCCGGCCCTGGTCCTTCTAGGTTTTATAGGTGTTCTTTGTTGGTGTTAGACCTTTATTGGTTAATATCAAAAATTTGTCTCTGACTTGTGCGTTTTTTATTTTTTCTTTCAATTCTCTGTTGTATTATTAGCTACCTACTCCACTTAAACTCTGCACTGGAACTAATTTATTGTCCTTGGATTATTTTTTATTTTTATTTTTTCTATTATTTTTATTTTGTCAATATACAATGTAGTTGATTATTGTGTCCCATCACCGAAACCTCCCTCCCTCCTCCCTCTCCCCCCTCCCACCCAGGTGTGTCCCCTCCATTTTCTTGTTGTAAGAACTTCAAAAAAAAATTGTGGTTGTTATATCTTCCTCTCCCCCCCCCCTGTTTTTTTGTTTATTTTGTTGTTGTTGTTGTTTGTTTGTTTGTTTGTTTTTGTGTGTGTGTGTGTGTGTATGTGTGTGAATTGATTCATTCACCTTTAGCTCCCTCCAATAAGTGAAAATGTGGTATTT
>NW_007729706.1:120922-196435 GCF_000696425.1 Galeopterus variegatus
CAGGGGAGGGTCCCTCAGCACACAGTTCCTCTTTGACTCCCCCTAGCATGGGTCGGCCCTCAGGGAGAGCTCTCTAGTAGCTTCAATGTAGCTCGAGGGCACTCCGGGCTCCCCTCTCCCCACCAGAAATCAGTTAGGGGTTCTTCCAAACTGAGGCCCCCAGAGAATGAATCTGCCTCCCGGAAACAGGGAGTTTACCTGGGGCCGACGCCCAGGGTGTGGTGGAGAGACGATCTGGGCGGGCTCATCTTCCCTGCCCTCCCGACACTGGCTGGGGGCTCCCCACGCTACCAGCCACGTCTGAGATCTGCGGGGAGAGTGGGATTGTAGGCCCGTCCACAGGCCCCGGTGTGCCCCACGTCGAGGTAAGCAAATGGCACGTCTCAGTGCGGAGCCGCGCCAAGCAGAGATGGCTGGCCTGCCTGCACTAAGCCGGCCGTCTCCACCCCCACCCGAGTAAATGGAGGCAGCTCTGTTGTGGGTGCCTAGCCTGGCGTGGTAGGCGGGAGCCAAGCGGTTGGGGAGCAGTCGGGCTTCGCCCCACAAGTGGGGCTGGGCTGGGGGTGACTCACAGAACTCACAGAGTTGGGCCGGTCCGGTGTGTTCCACTCCGTTTCTGTGTCATCTCAGCTGATTTACTTGGCCTTTGTTGTCTCGGGCTGCTCGCTTGTACCCGCAACAGGGCTTGGGCACTCTTAGGAGTCTTCTTTTGTGTCGGCCCTAAAACCTTGAACCTGTTGTTGCTTGTTTGTCGTTGTAGGATCGTTGTTGAAAGATTTATTCGTTTTTTTGTTGCTCTTGGAAATGCAAATAGTACTCTCGTATCACAGCGCACACTTCTCAGGATCGCACTGTCTCCTGGCATGGCCACTCCAGACCCGTCGCCATCTTAGAATCTCTCCTTGGATTATTTTTAAATGGAGGAATTTTGGTGGTAACTGGCACTGGAGCCCCGTGGTTGAGCTAAATTGCTGCTTTGCCGCTAATACCCTGGGAAAGGCTTTTGTGCAGCTCAGGTTTTAATTGTTGAACTTCTATGTACTTCTGGGTCTTGTGAGTTCCAGTACACCTGGGTTGTGTGGAAACTCTGGTCTGGGCCTGAGTTTTCTCAGCAAACTGTACCTCCTGCAATTTTATATTCATGACCAGTTTCCACTGAGTAATCCTGTGCTGATTGGGGGATAAATCAGCTGTCTATGCTGTGCCCCAATGTTTCCCTGGTGGGCCTGTCTCCCCTACCACCTGCACTCTAAACAATTCCATAGGATGGGCCATGTGCCAGTCCCTTGCAATGACTCACTGCTCCCTGAGTGGCTCCTTTTTTCAGTTGTCTGTAGCCCCCTCACTCCTATGTGGGTCCACAGGAACCCCGTTAGTGGTCTTGCTGGCCTGAGGGCCACCACGGCCATCTTCTAACCTGCCACATGGAAGCAACTTCATATGAAGGGCACAGCTGCAGTTTTTTCCAGCTCTTGCTCTGTGCTCACCAGGGCCAGCCTTGAAAAGTCTGGGGCTTGAAACAGTTGGAGTAGTCCTTTCTTTCTCTCATGACAGCTTCTCGCACCTTCTTGAGCTTCGTAGGTCCCTCCTCCTCTTCCCCTGGGCTCTAGCAGCCCCAGCTTGGCAGGTGTTGCTTTTTAATAATTGTAAATTGGTTGATTGTGGGAGAGAGTGATGCTGGGGACTGTCTAATCCACCTTCTTGACTGGAAGTCCCAAATACCTTTTATTTTAGAGGTGAAATGATGTTAAGATTAGATGATTCTTACTATAAATTTTTTGTCTTTGCTTAGAAAAATAAAAAGGTGGAAATCTTTTGTTATTCTCCATCATTACAAAAGGATCACTAGATCTATAAAATTCAATAGGGTCTAGGGTGGTGTGTCATATGCAGTTAGTTCTCGATAGCTGTCAGTTGATATCTGGGCTTCTTGATCCTTACCTAGTGGTCATTTTTTTTCTCCTGTTGTTTCCACTAGAGGACCGGGATGAGAAATAAAGGAAATGAAGCAAAAGTAGACTATTTAAAAATGTTCAATAGCTCCAGTTAAAGACTTCATTGGCTTTTTTGCTTCTTCTTGCCATGTGATCTGCTTGTACCTTCTGGCTGCCTGCCCCTTTCTGCCATGAGTAGAAGCAGCCTGAAGCATGCCAGATGCAGCTGTCCCAGAATTGGAAAAACAGAAATCTGAAGCTAAGCACAGAAAAGTTCTAGAAATTCTGCAAGTCAAGGATACTAAAATACAAGAATCAGAAAAGGTGGGGGAGTCCTGGTCAAGATGGCAGAGTAGTCGGTTCCTGGTATCCCTCTCTCCCACAGAATGAACAATTTGCAACTATTAAGGAGCAGCAACAGAAGATCCGAGATCTGTGCTGGAACAGGCAGGAACTGCGCACCGTGGAACCCCAGTTCAGGTTGCTCCCCATTGTGTAGAGAGACTTTAGAGCTTCTGGGCTCTCATACCCTGATCCAGCCATGCTGGAGAAGGTAGGTGGGGCTGGACCTCTGGCCCAGGCCAGTTCCCACCACTGGGAGAGAATTAAGAGCCTCGGGGCTCACACACCCTGAGCCAGCCATCACAGAGAAGGCAGGCTAGGCAGGACTTCTGGCCCAGGCTGGTCCACACTTTCAGGAGAGAATTAAAAGGCTTGGGGTTCCAACACCCCAAGCCAGCCATCCTGGAGAAGGCAGGGGGTGGGACTTTGGGGCCAGGCTGGTCCCCACAACTGGGAGAGACTTAAGAGCCTTGGGGCTCCCACACCCTGAGCCAGCCATCACAGAGAAGGCTGGCTAGGCGGGACTTCTGGGCCAGGCCAGTCCATGCCACCAGGAGAGAATTAAGAGGCTCAGGGTCCCCACACTCCCAGCCAGCCATCCTGGAGAATGTAGGTGGGGTGGGACTTCCAGCCCAGGCCAGTCCCCACCCCTGGGAGAGACTTAGGAGGCTTAGGGCCCCACACCCCAAGCCAGTCATCCCAGAGAAGGCAGGTAGGGTGGGACTTCCAGTCCAGGCTGGTCTACACCCCTTGGAGAGACTTAGGAGGCTTGGGGCCTCACACGCCAAGCCAGCCATCCCAGAGAAGGCAAGTGGGGTGGGACTTCGAGCACAGGACAGTCCCCACCCCTGGGAGAGACTTAAGAGCCTTGGGGCCCCCACACCCTAAGCCAGCTGTCCCAGAACAGGCAGACGAAGTGGGAACCCCAGCCCAGGCTAGTTCCTGCTGACCAGAAGTGGCAGATCCTTCAGGATCCAAACCAGACATCAGGGTGAAATGAGTGGACTGTGATACCCCCAGCCACAATGACAAAACACCAAAGGAAAGATACCAGAAATATGAAAAATCAAGAAAGTACATCACCACCAAAGGAAAACAATAACTATCTAACACTAGATCCTATAGTATAGGAAGTCTTTGAAATGACAGGAAAGGAATTTAGAGTAACAATTCTTTTTTTTTTTCTTTTTGGTGACCAGTAAGGGGATCGCAACCCTTGGCTTTGTGTCGCCCATACTGCATTCAGCCAGTGAGCGCACTGGCCATCCCTATATAGGATCTGAACCTGCGGCGGGGGCGCCGCTGTGCTCCCAGCGTCGCACTCTCCTGAGTGAGCAATGGGGTCGGCCCTAGAGTAACAATTCTAAGGAAAGTAAATGAGATACAACATAACTCAATTAGCACAATGAAATGAGAAAAAAATTATAATGGATCTGAAAGAGGAAATGTACAAAGAAATCAATACCTTGAAAAAGAATGTAGCTGAGCTTATGGAGCTGAAGGATTCATTCAATGAAATAAAAAATACAACAGAGAGTTTAATCAGCAGACTTGAATAAGCAGAAGAGAGAATTTCTGACCTTGAAGACAAGCTGTTTGAATGAACACAGGTAGACCAGAAAAAAGAAAAAAAATAAAATAAAATAAATTGAAGAAAATCTAAGAGAGACTACAGTCAACCTTAAGCACTCAAATATCTGAATCATGGGTATTCCAGAAGGGGAGGAAAAAGGAAATTGCATTGAAAAATATTCTATGAAATAATAGCAGAAAACTTCTCAGGTATAGGGAAGTCACAGATCTTCATATTCAGGAAGACTAAAGATCCCCAAACACATCCAATCCAAAAAGATCCTCTCCAAAACATGTGATAATCAAACTGGCAAAACTCAAAGACAAAGAGAAAATCTGAAAAGCTGCAAGAGAGAAGCAGCAAGTCACCTATAAGGGAAACCCAATTAGAATAACATCAAACTTTTCATCAGAAACCCTAAAAGCCAGAAAAGAATGGAATGATATATTCAAAACACTAAAGGACAAAAATTTCCAGCCAAGAATACTTTATCCAGCAAGGCTATCCTTCTGAAAGGAAGGACAAATAGTATATTTCTCAGACAAACAAAAACTGCAGGAGTTCACTACCACATGACCAGCCCTATGAGAAATTCTCAAGGAAGTACTGGGTTTGATACCACAAAAATAACCATCACTGTCATGAATACTCAAGAAAGAACAATACCTACCAGAAAAATAAAAATGCTAACAAAAGAGAAAAAAATAGCTTATCTATCACCCCAAGAAACTAACAAATACAGAAGACAAACAGAAAATTAGAAAGAAAGTAACAAAAGGTACTTAAGACATCTAAACAAAAATCAGTATAATGCTAGGAGTAAATCAACACCTTTCAATAGTAACTCTAAATGTAAAGGGATTAAATTCCCCATTCAAAAGACACAGACTGACTGACTGGATTAAAAAGATGGACCCAACAATATGCTATCTTCAAGAAATTCACTTGACCTGTAAAAATAAACATAGACTAATAGTGAAAGGATGGAAAAAGATATATCAGACAAATAGAAATGAAAAACGAGCTGGAGTAGCTATTCTTATATCAGATAAAATAGACTTTAAAGCAAAAACCATAAAAAGAGATAAAGAAGGCCACTATATAATGATAAAAGGATCTATTCATCAAGAAGACAGAACAATCATAAATATAAATGCACCCAATGTTGGAGCAGCCAGATTTACACAGCAAACATTATTGGATCTAAAGAAAGAGATAGACACTAACACCATAATAGTGGGGACCTGAACACCCCTCTCTGATCATTGGACAGAACATCTAGGCCCACATTAATAGAGAAACACAAGATCTAAACAATAATTTAGACCAATTATACTTGGTAGATATCTATAGAACTTTCCATCCAAGAACCTCAGAATATCCATTTTTCTCACCAGCACATGGAACATTTTCCAGGATAGACCACATGTTAGGTCACAAATCAAGTCTCAACAAGTTCAAAAAAATTGGAACTATTCCATGTATTTTTTCTGTTCACAGTGGATTAGAATTAGAAATCAATTATAAATGAAGCTCTGGAAACTATACAAAGACATGGAAATTAAACAACATTCTACTTCATGACACATGGGTCCAGGAAGAAACAGGAAATCATAAATTTCTTGAAACTAATGAAAATAATGACACATCATACCCAAACCCATGGGATACAGTGAAAGCAGTATTAAGGGGGAAATTTATTGCATTAAATACTTACTTCAGAAGAATGGAAAGATGACAAACAAACAACCTAATACCTCACCTTAAAGATCTAGAAAAACAAGAACAACCCAAACCTAAAATTAGTAGAAGGAAAGAAATAAAGATCAGAGCAGAATTAAATGAAATAGAAACCTGAAAAACAATACAAAATATCAATGAAACAAAAAGTTGGTTTTTTGAAAAGATAAATAAATCAACAAGCCTTTAGCAAGATTAACTAAGAAGAGAGAAGACCTAAATAAAAAAAATTAGAAATGAAAAAGGCGATATTACAATGGACTCAGAAATACAAGGAATCATTAGAGACTAGCATAAACAAATATGTGCCAACAAATTTGAAAATCTGTAGGAAATGGATACATTTCTGGATGCATACGAACTACCAAAACTGAGCCAAGAAGATATAGAAAACCTGAACATAACAGACCAATAACAATAAAAGAGATTGAAGCTGTTATCAGAACGCTCCCAACAAAGTAAAACCCAGGACTGAATGAGTTCACTGCAGAGTTCTAACAAACCTTCAAAGAGGAACTGATACCAATTTTCTACAAACTGTTCCAAAAGATCCAAACAGAGGCCATTTTCCCGAACTCATTGTATGAGGCAAACATCACCCTGACAACAAAACCAGACAAAGATGCATCAAAAATAGAAAACTACACACCAATATCCTTGATGAATATAGATGCAAAAATTCTCAATAAAATACTAGCTAACACAATACAACAACACATACACAAAATAATATACCATGATCAAGTGGGATTCACCCAGGGATGCAAGGTTGGTTCAACATATGTAAATCAATAAATGTGATACACCACATCAATGAAAGGAAAGACAGAAACCATATAATCATGTCTATAGATGCTGAAAAAGCATTTGACCAAATTCAACATTCTTTCATGATAAAGACTCTCTACAAGTTAGTCATAGATGGAAAGTATCTTAACATAATTAAAGCCATTTACGATAAGCCCACTGCCAATATCATCCTGAAAACAGGAACTAGACAAGGATGCCCACTCTCACTACTCCTATTCAACATAGTGTTGGAAGTACTAGCCAGAAAAATCAGAGAAGAGAAGGAAATAAAGGGCATCCAGATTGGAAAGGATGAAGTCAAGCTGTCCCTGTTTGTGGATGATGCAATCCTATGTATTGAACAGCCATAAGCTTCTATAAAAAAAACTCCTAGAATTGATAAATGATTTCCACAAAGTTGCAGGATACAAAATCAACACACAAAAATCAGTAGCATTTCTATACTCCAACAGTGAACATGCAGAAAAAGATATCAAGAAAACTAGCCCATTTACATAGCAACCATAAAATAAAATACTTAGGAATAAAGCTGGTCAAGAATGTGAAAAATTTCTATGAAGAGAACTACAAACCACTGTTGAGAGAAATTAAAGAGGATACAAGAAGATGGAAAGATATCCCTTGCTCTTGGATTGGAAGAATTAACATTGTGAAAATGTCCATATTAGCCAAAGTGATCTACAGATTCAAGGCAATCCCCATAAAAATTCCACTGACATTTTTCTCTGAGATGGAAAAAGCTATCCAGTCATTTATATGGAACAACAAAAGACCATGCATAGCCAAAGCAATCCTGAGCAAATAGTAAATAAATAAATAAATCTGGAGGCATAACACTATCTGACTTTAAACTATATTACAAACTATAACAACCAAAACAGTATGGTACTGGCATAAAAATAGACACATGGATCAATGGAATATAATAGAGAACCCATAAGTCAATCCATACACCTACAGCCATCTGATCTTTGGTAAATGCAGTAAATCTACATACTGGGGAAGAGACTGCCTTTTCAACAAGTGGTGCTGTGAAAATTGGACACTCATATGTAGGAGGATGAAACTAGACCTGTACCTTTCACTGTATACCGAAATCAGCTCAAAATGGATTAAAGAATTAAATATACATCCTGAAACAATAAAACTCCTTAAAACATAAGGGAAGCATCCCAGGAAGTAGAAGTGGGTACAGACTTCATGAATATGACCTCCAAAGCATAGGCAAGTATAGGAAAAATAAACACATGGGATTATATCAAATTAAAAAGTTTCTGCACAGCAAAAGAAACAATCAACAGAGTAAAAAGACAACCAACAGAGTGGGAGAAAATATTTGCAAAATATACATCTGACAAATTATTAATATCCAAAATACATAAAGAACTCATATAAATTTACAGCCAAAAAACAAATAACCCAATTAAAAAATGGGCAAAGGAGCTGAATAGGCATTTCTCAAAGGAAGATATATGAATGGCCAACAGACACATGAAAAAATGCTAAACCTCACTCAGCATCCAGGAAATGCAAATCAAGACGAATTTGAGATACCATCTCATTGTTAGTCAAGATGGCTAACATCCAACAGACTGAGAATGATAAGTTCTGGAGAGGTTGCAGAGAAAAAGGAACTCTCATTCACTGTTGGTGGGGCTGCAAAATGGTGCAGCCTCTATGGAAAATGGTATGGAGATTCCTCAAACAGTTGCAGATAGATCTGCCATATGACCCAGCTATCCCACTGCTGGGAATATATCCAAAGGAATGGAAATCATCAAGTCGAAGGTATACCTGTACCCCAATGTTCATTGCAGCACTCTTTACAATAGCCAAGAGTTGGAATCAGCCCAAATGTCCATCATCGGATGAGTGGATACGGAAAATGTGGTATATCTACACAATGGAATACTACTCAGCTATAAAAACGAATGAAATACTGCCATTTGCAACAACATGGATGGACCTTGAGAGAATAATATTGAGTGAAATGAGTCAGGCAGAGAAAAAGAAATACCACATGTTCTCACTCATTGGTGGGAGCTAAAAAATAAACAAATTAATTCACCCACATACACACACACACACAAAAAAAAAACCGGGGGGGTGGGGGAGAAGATATAACAACTATACTTTTTTGAAGTTGTTACAACAAGCAAACGGAAAGGACATTCTTGGGGGGGAGGGGAGAGAGGGAGGAGGGAGGGAGGTGTCGGTGATGGGCCATAATAATCATATACATTGTATATTGACAAAATAAAAATTTAACAACAACAAAAAAGAAATATTATATAATGCCTCTTCAGAAAAATAAATTTGGATTACAATTAGCAAAGCCTAACACAAAGACACCTGTTTAGGGAGAAATGTCTACAGGGTCCAGCTTCAGCATCACAAAAGAAGACTAAGTGAAATTGCAGCTAAGCAACAAAAAGTTAATAACTGTACAATCCACCCCTTTGGTTCCTCAGCAACATATATATTTCTACACATGTTTGAACTTCCATACAACAATGAAGTCTTGTTTCCAGCCAGCATGATGCTGTTCATCATACAAGTGAAGATATTCTTCTCTTTTCCCAAAATGAAGAATTGTATCCTCCCGTAGTGGATTGAATTATGTCCCCCCAAAACTCCCTGATGCTTGAATTGTGTCCCCCAACTTTTATGTATTAGAAACTTAGCCCCCACTGTGGCTGTTAAGAGGGTGGAAAATCCTATTTTGGTAATGGAAAGGTGGAGCCTTAAAGAGGTGATTGGATTGTAGGACCATATCATAGTGAATGGATTAAAAGTGGTGGTCAGGGGTGTGGTTCTGAGGGCTCTAAAAGAAGAGGAGAGTCTGTCTCTCTGCTCTCTCTTCCTCCACCATCTTGCAATGTGAGACCTCTCTCTCTGCTCTCTCTTCCTCCACCATCTTGCAATGTGAGACCTCTGGTCACTGTTGCCACCACCGGATGGACTTTGGACTTCCCAGCCTCAGAAACTGTAAGCAATAAATTTCATTTTCTTTATAAATTACCCAGTTCCAGGTATTTTGTTATAGGCAATATAAACAGACTAATACAGTTGTTTATTGACAGTTATTGTATTACTGGATATATCAATTATGCCACAAATTCAATCTCACCAAATATTTTGTTACCTAAAGATTAAATTATAAAGTTTACTTGAACAAGTTTGGATAAATAATAAGGAAAGGAAGGAAAGAAAAGAATTAAATAGTTGCTGTATATAATTAAGTATATGTGCATAAAAGATTCCCACCAACAATGTAGGAGGGTTCTTTTTTCTTCACATCCTCCCCAGCATTTGTTATTTTCTGTCTTGTTGATAATAGTCATTCTAACTGGGGTGAGATGATATCTCATTGTGGTTTTTGTTCACATTTCTCTGATTATTAGTGATGTTGAGCATTTTTACATGTATCTGGTGGCATTTGTATGTCTTCTTTTGAGAAATGTCTATTCAGGTCCTTTGCACATTTTTTAAATTGGGTTATTTGGTTTTTTGCTATTGAGTTATTTGGGTTCCTTATATATTCTGGATATTAGCCCCTTGTCTGATGTGTAGGTTGCAAACACTTTTTCCATTCTGTAGGTTGTCTCTTCACTTTGTTGACAGTGTCTCTTGCTGTGCAGAATCTTTTTAGTTTGATGTAGTTCCATTTGTGTATTTTTGCTTTAGCTGCCTGTGCCTTTGTAGTCTCGCTTGAAAACGCACTGCCAACTCCCATTTCATGTAGCATTTTCCCTATGTTTTCTTCTAGTAGTTTCATAGTTTTTGGTCCTAAATTTAGGTCTTTTATCCATCTTGAGTTGATTTTTGTGTATGGTGAGAGATAGGGATCTAGTTTCAATCTTCTGCATGTGGATATTCAGTTTTCCCAGCACCATTTATTGAAGAGGCTGTCCTATCCCCACTGCATGAAACAAAAATGATTTATCTGAACCCCACTTATTTCTTTTATGGGATCCAAGTCCCCCTCCTACCCCTTAGTCCTCTTTTCTTGAGACTCTCCAAATATTTTATATCTAGTATCAGAGTTTATTGTAGTTTTCCTGTGACAATGGCCACTATTACCATTACCAGTTTGTTCAAATCTTAACCTATACTACTCTTACCAATTTTGAGTTGTCCTTAAACATAAGAAAGGATTTATTCTCAAACAGAGCATACCATTATTTATCAAGCTTCTCAAATGTACTTGGACATTTCAATTTTTATATTCTTTTTCATGAAGTACTTGGAACAAATCCTCAATTTGTTGACATATAAATGACTCCATAGGGGAACTCATAACAAAGGCCCAGATACCTTGACTTCCCCCAAACTCATGGAAAATTATAAGTTACCCTCCTTCTTGGGAGATTGGGAAACAACATTTCTTTTCTGTTTTTTTTAATGTTTGTTAACTTTGGTATCCTAGACTTGATTCTTAATCCCAAATCATTCTATACCCATTCTCTAAAAAGACCTGATGTGTTCTGGTAAGTAGTAGGCCTAGATACTTGCCATATGACTTGATGTTCCCAAATTTTCACTCAGATAGATTGCTCATCACTGACTAATCTTACACTCTCTGCCATCTGCAAAATAATGACCTCTTAATTCATAGGGATGACAAGTCACCAAAAGATTAGCAGAAAGCTCAAAGAGAGAATTCTTGCCACTTTCATTGGAAAGTTGAATAGTTAATGAAAACACTTTCTGAATATTTGTCCCAAAATTTCATTAGGGTGGGAGATTCACTCTGTTAACTTTTCTCTCCTTTTAATCCTTTTTTATTGAAGATTTCTCTGAGGAGCAAATAGTTTATATAAGAATTTTCCTGATTATTTATTTAATCAGTTGATGCATTAAAAAATCCAATTCACATTATTTCCTATTCACTGATATGTACTCAAGTAATTCAAGCAAAGAGCAAAAAGTAAATATGTAGCAACAGAAATTTGTTATACTACTAAAAATTATAAGATGATGTGGAGCTCTTAATCCTGCCCCGACTACGCCAATGTGTGGCGCTACAGCAAATGTCAGCATCTTAATCCTGTAGTACTCTTAATTCTGTTCATGACGCCAATTGTAAAGGTAGGTGACCACTCCAGTTGTTGGGCTCTTTTACCTGCTGGTAATCCTGCACTGACTGGGCCGATTGTTGAGCCACGGCTGGGTCTGGAGCTCCCAGACCCCTCAAGCCCATTCACAGACTGGGTCACAAACTCTTCATACACCAGGCTGGGCCCCCAGACCCCTTACACACAGGTCTATGAGCTAGGTAACTGGCCAAAAGGTCCTTGGAGACATAGGTTGGAAAGCATAGCTGCATGGACAGATGCCCGAGGTGGATGCCCAAGGCAGACACCTGCCAGCCTACTTCACTAAAATTCCTCTCTCCCTCTCTCCCTCTCCCTCTCTTTCTCTGAAGAGCACAAGAGTAGCAACAAACCTAAAAAGATACATTATCGTGCATGCACACTAACTCTACACACACACACACACACACACACACACAATTTGCTTACAAAGGATGCTGAACCACACTCAACTGGACCTGAGGTGAAGGCCCTGACCAAACTATTCTATTTTCCCAACAGATGAGTTCTATTATCAAATAGAAGTTCTTTGTATATTATCTCTGTAACTGTTTGTTAGATTGTTTAGACTAATTAACAGTAAGTGTAATGAGCAAGAAATTTCTTACAATTCTCTTTGTGAGAATCTTCTTGGAGGATGAAGGAAAGGAAAGCCTAAAGCAATTTGCATAGCGATAATTCACAAAATGTTGATATGATCATATCCCATTGAAAGAGAAGTAAAGTCTTTGTTTAAGGTTAAAATATTGAGCTTGGTACAGTCACTGGGACCTGTCTATAAAAATAAATTGTGTATTTGTCTATTTCTATTGGTTATAGCAGAAATACCTGAAACTAGGTAATTTGTAAGAAAATGAAATTTATTGCTTACAGGTTCTGAGGCTGGGCAGTCTAAAGTCCAGGAAAAACATCTGGTGAAGGTCTTCCTTGTTGGTGGCTTCAGTGACACAGGGTACCACATTGTGAGATGGCGGAAGCAGAGAGAGAAAGAGACTCTCATGTGCTCTCCTTTTAAAGTCCTCAGAACCACTCCCATTACCACCATTATTAATACATTCATTAGGGCATTATCCTTAGAATCTAATCAACTCTTCAAGACCCAACTTTCAATTACCATAATAGGATTTCCCACCCTCTTAACAGTCACAGTGGGGATCAAGCTTCTAATATGTAAAACTCAGGGGATACAATTCAGTCCATATCACATTGATTCCTAAGTGTTACTGTATTTTGAATCCTTAAATAAAATAAAGGAATTGAGTCGGTTATAATCCTTATGTCTCTGATTAGCTTAGGGAGAAATAAGCCAAGAAAAAATTAAAACTTTGTTTCTGATAAAACAATGTGAATTTAGGGGTACAAGTCCACCTTCAATGAATAAGAAGGGAGGGGAAAAGAATGCCTCTCCTATGATAGACTTTTGTGGGGCACACTTTTCTTGTTTGGCTGATGCTTCGACACTGACTTCTCATGGAAGAGTGAGCCAAAAACAATAATGCAGCCCAATGAAGCCACTGCATGGTCCCAAGAGGGTAGGTTATTAATATCGCATTTGTTATCAGCTCTACTTTTTCTGGAAGAGAATCTAAGAAAATGAAAGCATCCTATCTACCATGGGACAAGAGGAAAGAAAATAAGTAGATGGATGACCATTGCCATTTGTTTTCTTCTCTGGTTCCTGGTTGAACCATGTTGATGAGCTAGGAAAGATTTGTATTAACTATTTCCTGATGCCTTGATCTTGTTCAGAAGCCATTTTACAAGCTATCTTTTTTCTGGGTTTTATGCCCAGGCTTTCTGAAAGAACGACCAAGTACCACTAAATACAGCCAGGTCTTGCTGAACTTCTCTAAATCTTCATATTTGGTCTCTGCTATGTAAGTCCAGTAAATTGACAATCAGATTTCAGTGGTTTTATATTCAAATCACGTGAAATTCAGGTTTGTAAAAGAATCTTAAAAATCTATAGAAATAACCAAATAAGCAAAATTATTATGAAATAAAGCTTTTTATGTTGATGTCCTTTCATATAGCAAATGCAATAAAGAGCAATCAATATGTGGTTTGGAGATGTAGAGCAATTAAATCAGTAAGCAGTTATTGCTATTTAATAGGATGGAGATGCAATGTAAAAGAAGTACACAAAGCAAAACAAACAAACAAACAAAAAACACTAGACAAAAAATCCACACCAAAAAACCCCACATTAACAAGCCACAAAACATCTACTAAACAAATAGGTATCACGTAGTTCTGCTGTTACTATTGGGTTTTTAAAAAATATTGTGAAGGTGATGGATATTTCTTAAAGTTCTCTTTGCAGCGGTGTTTCCTTAGGGTTGGGATGAAAAAGATAATAGAGGTTTCAGCTTATGTTCGAGAACTTTCTTTTACAAATAATTTTCCAATTGTTCAAAAGCAAAACAAGGCCATACTAATGTTAGGAGTTTAGACTAGAAGTATGCTCAGTTATCAAACTTCGTACTGTTCAATTAGACCCAAGAGAAAAATGTTCTGAATTATTGAAGTTGCTTTCCTTTACAGTTAAGGCAACAGTACATAGAACTTCCTTTTGTTTGCCTTATTTTTAGAAGGAGGAAAATCAATGAGAACGACTCCCCTATTCTCTTGCTGTCATTCTCCATCATTTCATTTAGGAGCTTTTAAGTTTGAGGGCATGGTGAAAACCAATCCAGTTTTAATGAGCAAAAGTTAGGAGGTTTACTCTAAAAGTTAGGAATCTTGACACAGACTGGGGCTATTTCTATGGTTATTATGTCCAACCTGATGGAACTATGCTTCTGAGATGCAGCCCCACTCTTTAGAGTCTCTCCAGGATGAAAAGAATAGGGAATTCTGTAGTTTATTCACAGTCCAGGAAGAAACATGACCCACGTGGAAACAAGCCCCGACCCATGACAATCTTCCACTAGAGCTGGAGGGAGTAGGATGGGGGTTGGGGGGAGACTATTATCTTTTTTCCCCCTATAACTCTGTACCCAATGAATATGGCCTTTTTTATTTTTGAATGCCTGGCACTAAAAAGTGTTTAGTTCAGTCAAATCATGTGAAATAGCTTGGGGAATTGGAATAAGGTTATCAGTTATTGGCATTAGCCTACAGAAATCATTTTGCAAGAGTCAATGTCAGTATATTACTGTATGTAACTCTTTGCAAGGAGACCACGTGTTAAAGTAGAAAATCTACTGGACTTAGAATCATGAAAAATGGAGCTCTGGTTAGTTACTACAAATTATCTACGTGATAGTGGTGAGATCACCTAGGCTTTTTGATGACTTAACCGAAAGCGAGATCATCAGAAATGATCCATGTTGCCTCTAAATTTCTTACGATACGTTTGGTAGAGTCTGGTATTCACAAATATGCCTTCTACTCCATATGAAATCTTCATGAACTGCTCAAATTTATGGTCAAACACATCTCAATCTCCAAGATTAATCAAAGTCCACCTTCCACAGACAAAACTATGATATATGAGCAGTTCCCTACAGCCATTGCTTCCCAAGGAAGAGCCCTGTGTAGTCGGGCAGGCATGCTTCCATTGCTGTGGCATCACTGAGCTCATCCAGTTCCCACCAGGCAACAGTTCATCTTCATGGGAGAGTGATTTTACCTCTAAATAACAGCTCAACTAAGGGAGCAACCATTGCCCCCTTTTATTGCTCAGCTCTTTTACTTCAAATACAGATGGGATATTGGATCAAAAATAGTCCTCTCACTTCCACTTGTCAAATCTAGCGTACTAACACGGCTGAGAAGAGCAGTTGGTACTTTGCCATGGGGAAAGATATTTTCTTTATACAGAAGCCCTTTTATAATACCTCTGAAATTTACTTTTTCTTAACCATAATAACAGTCTCAGAAAATACACTTGGAAGCCTAGGTAAAACGGACAAATTTCTAGAAAGATATACATTATTAAAAATGACTCAAGAAGAAATACAACGTCATAATGGTCCTGTAACTGTTAACCTATAATCAGTAGCTAAAAATCTTCCCCAAAACAAAACACCAAGACTGGATTATTTTACAGGCAAGTGCTATCAAAACAAAAGGAATAGGTAGTTATAACTTTCTAAATCTCTTTCAGAGAACGCTGAAAAAAAAGAGGAAGCACTTTCTATATTGGTTAGGGTATATGTTTACCTGTGTTTAAAGGGAAGCAAAATAACAGTGGCTTAAAAAATACAGAGTTTTATTTCTTTCTCTTTTCCTAGTCTGGAGATAGGTAGCCAGCACAGGTATGGCAGATCCTCCTTCTAAGGTCACCTGTGGTCTGTGGCTAATAAAGTACTCCACAGGTTCAGAATCCCAGTCTCTATTCATCTTGTTGCTTGACCATCCCTAGTGCGGTACCTTTGGACACAGAGTCTAGGAAGGTTCACAACAACATTCTCATTCCTGCAAGCAGAAGAGAGGATGGGTTGAGGAAGGGGAGCTCTTTCTTAAAAGCTGCATCCTTGAAGTTGCCTTATATCCTATCAATCAAAGCTGAGTCACAAGGTCACACAAGTTGCAACGGAGGCTAGAAAATGAGAGGAGAGAAAATTTCTTAACCTGATAAAGGATGTCTACAGGAACCTATATCAAACATCACACTCAGTAGTTCAATATTAAAAGTATGTTAGGATATTGCAATTGAAGTTTTCACCGTGGCATTGTAACAAAGTAAATACTGTCTACCAACTTAAGGTAATGTACAAAAAGAAAAACTTTTCAAAGAAAGTGGATAAAAACCAGTTCCAGGACTATTGGACCCCTCAGCAATGGATAAAAAGGGCTCAGAATGTAGAAAGAATAGAGGCTTTATGGATAGCTTTTACTTAGATAAGGTTATATTGTGAGTCTCTCCCTTCCCCCAGCCCCCCGGTGCCAGGAGACAGGTTTGGGAGTGCTTCTCCACTCTATCCTAATGAGGTGGGCTTCTGTGAGGATTACTTGGACAGTCTGGTATGCAGCCCTTTCTGTGAGGGGAATGGTTGTATCATAGTTGACTCCCATCTGGAAAACATGGAAGGAGGAGACAGTCCTGCTAGTTACACTGGTGGCATGTCCAGGAGAACTGCTGTTGTATTGGGATCTATCCGTACTCTCAGAGTTCATGAGTGATTCTGAAGATCCAGGTGTGAGCCACAGGGGAGAGAGAGCTACTGGCCTCGAGTTATTCTGACTCCTGTCTAAGAGAACCACCTAGATAGGAGAGGGACTCCGCTAGTGAGAATCTGTCAGTGCACTGGACTGACGGAAAACTTGGGACGAGGTGGGTGGAGAGTGGCTGGCCTGAGAAGGGGCATACCAGGAAGTATGGTAGGAAGAAACTTCCAGGGACTTCCATAGACTTCATAAAAAAAACACATAGGAAAAAGGATCACCTTTATATACCATGAAGGCACAGATAGCATGGAAGCCAGCATAAACAGCACTAGTCATTGGCATGAGGTGAAAAGTTTGTATGTCATTAATGCCTTGCATTGCTGCCTATCTGCCTACCTTGCTTCGCTTTATTCTCATCCTTGCTTCTCTGAAATCACTCCCTCTGAAAAGTATTAACTCTTAATATTTGCTTTCAGCTGTTTCTAGAGAATCTCAGATAAAACAAATATCTACTTATTATAAAGATCACACAGATGATGTCCATAAACACGACAGACCCCAGAAAAATAAATATAAATGAAATTGAAAAAACATTTAAATAAAAAGCAAAAAAATAAATTATTGACTAATTCAATGTCACATGAAAAGAATGTTCTCTTCTCCCCTCTTTTCTATATTATCCTCATATTAAACCACTATAGCATGATTTATACAGTGTTTCTAAAAACATCTCTTAATTAAAAACTTTTTTAAATGTGAGAGAATAAAAGTAGGCATCTTTATGAATAGATAATACATAGACAGTTCTATAAATTCTTGGGATAATTATATGACTACAGTGAAATCTACATCGGAAAGTTTTTTGGTTTGGTAAAATGCTTGTGGTGAAGAAACACACTCCATTTCATCTAACCACTCTGTGCAAAAGCACTGAGCTTGGTAACACTTTTATCAACCCAAGATTATCTGAAAGCAGTTTCCTTCACAATATACCATCACACTCAGTTTGAGTAATCACTTGTCTTTTTCGGGAGAAGATTTGTTTATGCTCTTTTCTTTCTTTTTTTTTTTTGCATTTGATAACACAGTCTAAACAAAAGTGCTTTTACTTCCCCCCCCTAAAATACAATAAGATTCTCAGCCATGTGGAATTATTACATCTTCTTGCTCAGTTAATTTTGTAAGAATTTGCCTCTTTTCCTCAAATTCCTGTGAATTAAACTTACTTTTCAAAAATAATTCTTGCTAACTTCCCTGAATAAGTTGATCTCATTATGAAAAGTTTTCAAATTAAAATTAGAAACCATAGCCTTAATAGCCTATTCTTTAGATTTTAAAAATCTTCTCCCCTGCCCATTTTTTTCTCTGACTGGAAGAATCATTTCCATTTTTTATTTTATTGTTAAATTCCAGTTTTACTCTACTTTGGTTTTTCAGATATTATATGTTCCTTATAGGATAAGTTTTTCCTCTTCTTAAAAAAATCACTTTTTATTTTAATCAAGGTTATACGAGTTTATTGTTTAGAGAGTCGTGCATTTCTACTGCACTTATGAAAAACGACAGACCTCTGAACACTCCTCCTCCTTGGCTAATTATTTTGGTATTACCCCATAGCGCTAAAACACATAGGTATACTGTTAATTCTTGAGTTTTCCATTTTAGGCATTATTCATTGACTTTTCACCATGGAAGATGAGAATTTAGTTCTTCTCCCTGCCCTGTTCCTTCAAACACGTAACACAGTTCTATCTCCTGTTTTCCCTCTATTATGGCTTACATATTCATTTTTTTATAGGATGAAATCTTTGTGACATTAAATTAGTCAATAATTTATTTTTTTGTTTTTCATTTATTTTTTTTCCAATTTTGTATATACTTTTTTTTCTGGGGTACAGTGTATTGTTTCAATATGTGCATACACTGCATAATGATTCACATAGGGTAGAAAGATTAGATTTGTACCTGTTAGTCCATCCCTTCTACTCCTCCTAACATCTCTTCCTTCCCAGCTCTGGTAACTATTATTCTACCTTCTAATTCTATGAGAACCACATTTCCCCCCCCCCCCCCCCCCCCCCCCCCCCCCCCCCTTCCGCATATGAGTGAGACCATCGAGTGTGTGTATTTCTGTGCCTGATTTCACTTACCAGGATGGTTTCCAGTTCCATCCATGTCAATGCAAATGACAAGATATCACTTCTTTTTATAGCTGAATAGTATTCCATTGTGTATATACCACAATTTTCTTATCCATTCCTCTATTGATGGGCATTTAGACTGATTCTGTCTCTAGGATATTGTGAATAGCATCGCAATAAATATTGGAGTGAAGGTGTCTTTCTGATGTATTGATTTCATTTCCTTTGCATATATACCCAGTAGTGAGATAGCTGGATTATTAGGTAGATCTATTTTTAGTTCTCTGAGGAACCTCCATACTGTTTTCCACAATGGAGGAAGTTTTACATTCTGACCATCAATGTAGGAGGTTTCCCTTTTCTCTGCACCCTCACCAGTATTTGTTATTTTCTGTCTTGTTGATAATAGTCATTCTAACTGGGGTGAGATGATAGCTCATTGTGGTTTTAATTTGCTCTCCTTGATGATTAGTGGTGTTGAGTATTTTTTCATATGCCTGTTGACCATTTCTATGTCTTCTTTTGAGAAATGTCTGTTAAGATCCTTTGCCCATTTATTTTATTAAAACATAGTTTATTATACATATTTGTGAAGTAGAGTTGAATATCAATATCTGTGTACAATACGTGATGATCAAATAACAATAATTAGTATACTTATTTTACAAACTGTAATCATTCTTTGTGACCCTTAATCAATTTCTTGCTACCATCCCTCCCCCTCCCCCTTTCCCACCTCTAGTAACCATAGTTCTTTTCTCTCCTTTTGAAAGTTCAGTGTATTATTTTGATTGTTGTTTGCTTTTTTGTTTATCTCTCTCTCTCTCTTATTAATTTATTTTTTAGCTACCACTTATGAGTTAGGGCATGTGGTATTTCTATTTCTGTGCCTTGTTTGTGTCAGTTAACATAATTTTCTCCATGCTCATCCATGTTGGTACAAATGGCAGATTTTCTATCTTTTTTTACGGCTGAGTAGTACTCAACTGTGTACACATAACACATTTTCTTTATCCAGTCATCTGTCAATGGACATTGTGGGGAAAATAGGATAATTTAGTTAGGCTCCCTTGGCTCAGGTCTTGTTGGGGATTGTGCAGCACATTTCTTGTAAATAAGTTATGTGTGGGTGGAGTTAGTGCACATGTGCACCCATGTATCTTTTTAGTTTTGTTGCTATTGTGTGTTCTTCAGTTAGTGAAGCAGGCTGGCTGGCAGAGAGCTCGCATCTAAAAATAGAGCATGTTTACTCTGCTGGCAGCTGCTCAATTTTTCTCTGGACTTTTCCAGTAGCAGTTGAATTTCTGAGTTTCTCTTTGTACTGCTTAGGTCTCAGACATGTGCTGAATAAAGACTATTCCTACTTCAGCCAAGACTCCAAGGATCTTTTTGCCAGTTACCTGCTCATAGACCTGTGTGTGAAGGGCTTGTGAACAGGCTCAAGGGGTCTGTGAGCTCCAGACCCAGCCCTAGCTCTACAGACATTTAGGTTGGTTCCATAACTTGGCTATTGTAAATAGGGGTGCAATAGACATGGGAGTACAAGTATCCTTTTGACACAATGATTTCCATTCTTTTGGGTATATACCCAGTAGAGGGACTGCTGGATCATATGTCATTTCTATCTGCAGTTGTTTGAGAAACCCCCATACTCTTTCCCATAATGGCTGCACCAATTTACAGTCCCACCAACAGTACAGATGGGTTCCTCTTTCTCTATATCCTCACCAGAATTTGTTGCTCTCAGTCTTTTTGATAATAGTCAATCTAACTGGGGTAAGATAATATCTCAAAGTAGTTTTGATTTGGATTTCTTCTATGCTTTGTGATGTTGAGCATTTTTTTCATGTATCTGTTGGACTCTTGGTATCTTCCTTTAAGGAATGTCTATTCAGCTCCTTTGTCCATTTTTTTAAACTGGGTTACTTCTTTTTTTTATTGCTGAGTTGTTTGGGTCCCTTATATATTCTGGATATTAATCCCTTGTTGGATGCATGGTTTGCAAATATTTTCTCCCATTTTGTAGGTGTTGTTTCACTCTGTTTACTGTTTCCTTCACTGTGCAGAAGATTTTCAGTTTCATATAATCTCATTTTTTTATTTTTTTTTTTGTTATTGTTGTTGCCTGTACTTTTGTGGTCTTATTCACAAAGCCTTTGACCAATCCTACATTCTGAAGTGTTTTCCCTATGTTTTCTTTTAGAAGTTTTATAGTTTTAGGTCTTATATTTAAATACTTAAATGATTTTGAGTCGATTTTGGTATATGGTGAAGGAATGGGTGTAGTTTCACTCTTCTACACATGGATATCCTATTTTCCCAGAACCATTTATTGAAGAGGCAGTCTTTTCCCCAATGTATGTTCTTGGTGCCTTTGTTGAAGATCAGTTGGCTGTAAGTATGTGAATTGATTTCTGGGTTCTCTATTCTGTTCCATTGGTCCATATGTCTGTTTTTATGCCAGTACCATGCAGTTTAGGTTACTACAGCTTTGTACTGTAATTTGAAGTCAGGTAGTATAATGCTTTCACTTTATTTCTTTTGCTCAGTATTTCTTTGGCTGTTTGTGGAGCAGTTGGAGGGAGGGAGAGAGGAAAAGGGGAAAGGAAATAGGGTGGAAGAAGGAGGAAGGAGAAAGTAGATTAGTGGTTCCAGTCAAGAAGGTGGAATAGACAATCCCCAGCATCACTCTCTCCCAGAAATCAACCAATTTAAAACTATATAAAAAAGCAACAACAGCCAAGCTGGGGCTGCTAGAGCTCAGAGGAAGAGGAGGAGAGACCTACAGAGTTCGTGAAGAGGGAGAAGCCACAATGAGAGAAAGAAAAAACCACTCTGACCATTTCATGCCACAGTTGCTTTAAGGCTGGAACTGCTGAGCACATGGAGCAGGAGCTGGCAAAAGCCACAGCTGTGCCCTTCAGATGGAGTTGCTTAGAGGTGGCAGGGGAGAAGAGGGCCTTGGTGGCCCCCATGCCAGCAAGACCACTAATAGGGTTCCTGTGGACCCACATAGGAGTGAGGGGCCACAACAACTGAAAAAATGGAGCCACTCAGAGGCCAGTGAGTCATCACAAGGGACTGGTGCATGGCCCTTCCCATGGGTAGTGTTTGTAGCACAGGCAGTGAGAGAGACAGGCCCCCTGGGGGAACACTTGGGAGCAGCAAGGATAGCTGATCTGTACCCCAATAAGTGTAGGATCAATCAGAGGAGACTGGTCAGGAATATAGAATTGCAGCGGTGCAGTTTGATGAAAAGACTCAGGCCCAGATCAGAGTTACTATACAACCCAGTTGCAATGAGTCTCTGGAGAGCTAGAAATACCTATAAAGTCAACCGTTAAAACCTGAGCTGCACAAAAAGCCTTCCCTAGGGAAGCAGCAGCAAGGCAACAATTTAGCTAAACCACAGACCTCAAGCACTGGTCCCAACAGGAAGTTCCCCCACTTTAGAAGTAAGCAAAGGACAAAAAAATTATTTCCAGCTCAGACACACTGCCAGTGCCTTGGGTCTACCCTGGAAGATGGGGTATGCAGCCGGGGACCAGAGCCCCCTCCCACAACCAGGCACACTTTCAGCACCTTGGAGCCCACCAGGGGACCCAAGGCATGGATCTTGGGACTGGACCCCCCTCCCATGACCTGGAACATTGCACCAGTGCCTTGGGGTCCACCTAGGGACCCGAGGCATGGAGAAGGGGACCTGGCCCTCTCCCTTCAACCAGGTACACTGCACCAGCCCCTCAAGGCCCATCTGGGGACCTGAGGGATGGAGCCGGGGACCAGACCCCCTCCCACAACCAGGCATACCATGTTGGCACCAAGGAACATGCTGAAAACATCACCTTCATGTGGGTGGCCCACCATAACCATGGCTGCCGTGAAAGTGGCTACACGCCACAACCACCACACAGATGGCCCTCTAGCCACTAGAGTGCATTGACACAAGGAGAGTCAACAGCAGAGATAAAGAAGAGGATGTTGCTCTCCACAAAGCCCATTCCAGAGTGACAAGAAGCATGTGCTGTATGATAATATTGGGAGGCCTGATCACACCTTTCAGCATTGGACAGATCATCTAAGCAACAAATCAACAGAGTAACCATTACTCTTTCAGAAGGAGAGAAGAAATCTAGGGTAATTAGAGGGGGGAGGGGGCAGTGGGAGGGGATGGACAAGGGGCATAAAGAATAAGTATGATTTGTAACAATATATATGCTAGTAATATTTATTTGATCAACATATCTCAACATTGAACACCAAAAATATGTATAATCAATTTTGATTCAATAAAAATTTTTTAAAAATTGTGTTAAAGAATTGGGTAGATTTTCATGTTGTGTTACTTTTATAAGCAACAAATTTTAATAAAAAATACTATAGAAAAATAAAAAAATATATAAGGAAAAGAAAATAAAACAAGGAGGAAAGAGGAGGGGTATTGTTGAAGCCTGTGGCACCCCCCTCATTTCTGCAGGGTGCTTCCGGTAGTGGCCTGGTTGTTGTCACTGTGCTGTTTGCAGGTGTCAGGAGGCAAGGCTGAGGCCTTCAGTCCTCCCCCATCCCTAGCTTGGGCCCTTCTGGTCCTTCTAGGTTTTATAGGTGTTCTTTGGTGATGTGAGACTTTTACTAGTTAATATCAAACTTTGTCTCTGGTCTGTGGATATTTTGCTTTTCCTTTCACTTCTGTGTTGGATTATTTGCTGTTCCCACCACTTAAACTCTGCAATGTAACTAATTTGTTGTCCTTTGCTTACTTCTAAAATGGGGGAACTTCCTGTGGGAGCAAGCACTTGAGCCCTGTAGTTGAGCTAAATTGCTGCTTTGCTGCTGATTCCCTGGGGAAGGCTTTTTGTGCAGGTCAGGTTTTAATTGTTGACCTTGTATGTACTTTCAGATATTGTGAGTTCCAGTACACCTGGGTTGTGTAGAAACTGGTCTGGACCTGAGTTTCTTCAGCAAACTGCTCCTCCTGCAGTTCTATATTCCTGACCAGTCTCCACTGAGTGGGCCTGTGCTGATTGGGGGGCAGATCAGCTGTCCATGCAGTGCCCCAGTGTTCCCCCGGTGGGACCATCTCCCCCATCGCCCATACTCCAAATATTTCTCATGGGACGGGCCATGTTCCAGTCCCTTGTGATGACTCACTGGCCTCTGAGTGGCTCCTTTTTTCTTTTTTCAGTTGTTGTGACTCCTCATTCCTGTGTGGATCCTCAGGAACCCTGTTCGTGGCCCTGCTGGCCTGGGGGCCACCAAGGCCCTCTTCTCCCCTGCTGCCTCCAAGCAACTTCATCCAAAGGGCACAGGTGTGGCTTTTACCAGCTCCTGCTCCATGCGCTCACCATGGACAGCCTTGAAGCGGTTGAAATTCGAAATGGTAAGAGCGATCCTTTCTTTCTCTCATTGTGGCTTCTCCTGCCTTCATGAACTTCGTAGGTCTCTCCTCCTCTTTCCCTGAACTCCAGTGGCACCAACTTGGCTGTCGTTGCTTTTTAATACTTGTAAATTGGTTGATTTGTGGGAGAGAGTGACTCTGGGGACCATCTATTCCGCCATCTAGACCAGAAGGACATGCTTTCTTTAACATGCATTTTGAATTGCAATTAATCCTCACAATAACCTATGGGGGTAGGTAGTTCTATTATCCTTAACTTACAGATGGGAAATAGACTGAGGGGTTACATAAAGTGTTCAAAGTGACACGTCTCATAAGCAATGGTGCTAGATTTCAAGTCCAGAGAGCCTTACTCCAGTTCTCACATAGTAGACTAGAATGGACAAATCAGTTTAGCTTCCACACTGGGGCTAGTGGCATATTTAATAAATGGCTGTGGTCAGCTGATTTCTAGGTGTTTGTTTTTGAATAATATCATCTAGGAATCTGTGGGCCTGCATCCAAGGACTGCTATGTTGCAAGTCCAGAAGAGTTCACTGCCTTAGACTGCTTACAAAGTTTTCCGGACTTGTCTTTCCTTTCTTTTCACTTCTGTGCTTTAAATGTACATCCCATGTTCAGGATTATCTTATCAGTTCCCCTTGGTCCTTCCTCCCCACCGTTTGAAGCATTTGAGATGTTAGGAGGAAAGAAAGATAGTAGAAGAAAGTTTTAAGGAAGAGGGGCTGCCTTTTCTTTCTTTCTTTTTTTTTTTTTAACCCCAGGAACAGTCCTGGAGAAAAATGTAGGGTTGTAGGCAGCAGCCCACTGGAATCAAGGCCCAATATGTAGAAAGGCTTTATGATTTCCCAGTGGCTGGAAATATTTTAATTGGAAGGCTGATTCAGTGCAAATGGCCTGCAGCACCCAGCTGTGCCTGAATGGTTTTGATAGACACTTGAGTTGTCAGTTAATGCACTGCTTTATGTGCAATGAATTAGCTTTACTCGTTATTCCTTTTAGTGGCTTACACTGCTGGAAACTGTTGTGTTCTATTGCCTTCTTTTGTTCTAAACCATATTTTGATTTAGCGTGTTATAAGAACCAAGGAAATGTGCTGTTATACAATTTTTGATTAGATTTAATATGTCCATGTTATTTGGTGGGTCCTATTATGTTTTTGTTTCCTACTAGAAATTCAAGACTTTTTTTCATCTGGAAAACATGTTAATGAGTACAAGAAATAATTAGAAATGTCCATCTTTGTTGTCAGAATAAAAATAAGCAACAATTAATGTTTTTACCACAGGCTTAATGCAGGATTAATTATAACTCCATCAGGAATACAGGTGTTCCCAAAAGGAAATGACTACTTTGATTCAATCTATTTTTCTCTTTCTCTTAAATGGGAGCAGAAGGAACAGCAGTGACTGTGCAACTGTGGTTCCAATCTGTACCAGCTCGGAGGCAGGAGAGCAGGGTGCTTAGGCATACTCACTCCTACCCTAACTGCCTCAGTTTGAATTTCAGCTCTGGTATGGACTAACTATGAGATCCTGAGCAAGTTACTTAACTTTGCTGTTCTTGGTTTCTCCTTCTGAGAAAGGAGGGTGCCTTGGATTGAATGTCCCCCCAAAACTTAATTTCTACTGTTACTGTTTAGGGTGGGAATTCCTATTATGGTAATAGAAAGGTGGGGCCTTGAAGAGGTGATTAGATTGCGAGGACTCTGCCGTAGTGAATGATTTAATGGTGGTCATGGGCATGGTTCTGAGGGCTTTAAAAGGAGAGTGCATGAGGGGCTCTCTCTCTCTCTCTCTCTCTCTCTCTCTCTCTCTCTCTGTCTTTCTCTCTCTGCTTCTGCTATCTTGCAGTGTGAGATATCTGGGTTAATGTTGCCACCACCAGATGTGTTCCTTGGACTCTAGATTTCTTAGCCTCTGAAACTGTAAGCAATAAATTTCATTTTCTTTATAAATCACAGTTTCATGTATTTATGTTATAAACAACAGAAACTGACTAATACAGACGGTAAGAAGAATAATAACTCATAGGGTGGTTACAGTAACCAAATTAGATAACAAACAGTCAGTGTTCTTAAAAGAGTGCCCAGCAGATTGTAAGCACACAATCACTTTCAGGCATATAGTAGTGACACAGAAGCTGGACAGAAGAATTGGATACTAGCACATGCCACTATACTAGTGTAACTCTAAGTGGACACTAGAAAATAGGGATAATAAATTTGACACATCTTTCTTTTTGTGATAACATGAGCTGCAGCAGATAAATGTTTAGCTAACTTCTTTTATCTGAAGAAAGTTCAGCTATTTGTATTATCCTCAGCAAATAATCAATTAACTGATAAAGTAATTTCTGACCATTCCTTTTCTAGGTCATTGCTAATGTCAATCATACAAATTTAGCAGAAAAATCTACTCTTGAAAATAATCATATATTCATTGTTTCTCAGTCTTGGCTATAAATTGGAGTTACCTGGACAGCTTTTAAACCCAGCCTCAGAACATCTGATTTAATTGATCTGGGAATAAATTGTGTCCAGGGTTGGAAATCAGTGATATGCATCACAAAGCCAACTTCTGTAAGTCTAAGTTATCTCCAGTCTCCACTCATAGGTGAAAGCAGTTGAAGGTTTTATCTGAAGGGCATAGGCTATTCTTCAGGGCAGTTTTTCCTGAAGCTGGTACAAATATCATTATTAGTACATGGACAAATATTTTTGGTTTTTATAAATTTTTTGTTTTGTTATGTATTTTTTGATTTTGTTATGTATTAGAAAATATACCACTAGCTTTTCAGACATGTTATCTAATGGGTAGGGTTGCCTAGAAGTTGATTTAAAGTGAGTTGGTTTGAAGAAAAGTATTAAGTGACTAGTAACATAGATGCTTGTACTAGGTTGAATAATGGCCTGCCCCCAAATTTATTTCCTCAGAATTTCAGAATGTGATCTTACTGGGAAATAATGTCCTTTCAGATGTAATTAGTTAAGGTAAGGTCTTACTGTACTAGGGTGGGCTCTTGATCCAATAAGAACTCAGTACCATATGTCCTTATAAGAAGAGGAGAAGAGACACAGAGATAGAGACACAGGGGGAACGCCATGTGATTGGTAATGGAATCAGAGACTGGAATGACACCTCTACAAGCCAAGGAAAGCTAAGGACTGCCAACAACTACCAGAAGCTGGGAAGAGGTAAGAAAGGATCCTTCCCAGGAGCCTTCAGAGAAACCATGACACTCAACATCTTGATTTTGAATTTCTATCCTCCAGAACTATAAAAGAATAAATATCTGTTGTTTTAAGCCATCCAGTTGTGGTACTTTGTTAAGGCAGCCCTAGGGAACTAATATGGGCCAAGGCAAAATGATAAACTGGAAATGTGAGTGACTGGAATTGGGGAAACACTGCCTTAGAGTAAAGCTCAGAGTTTTCAGTGTGGCTTAAAAGTATCTCCATGTAATGGCTCCTGATGACTTTTCCAGTTACATCTCTTGCTGTTGTTTGTCCCCTTTGTACTTTATGCTCAGTCTCAGTGAATGTCTTTCAGGTTCTGAGTTTCTCTTACTTCGAGAAGCTGACAGATGGCATTCCCTCTCCCTTTACTACTGATCAGCTGTTTTCAGTGTTCTAAATCCTCCTTACCCTGCAGGTCTCCACTAAACATCATTTTCACTCCAGAAGTCTTCCCCAAAGCCTAGACTAGGTGAATTCTTCTGTTTTGTCTATAGTTCTCCATAGTTGTCCTTTCATTATATTAATTCATTGCCTTTTATTGTTGATGATTGTTGAATTTTCCATTTTCTTGGCTAGACATAATCTCATGTCAGTTTTGGTTACCACCACTTCTTAATACCTAATACAGTGTCTGCTTTATAAGAGACAATAAATATGTCAAATAAATACTTAACATTTCCTAGAAATCCTAGGAAAAGCTATACTTCCCATTGCCAACACCCTGTATTATTTATCTATAGGTGTTATGGCCAAATGTGACATTGGAATATGATTGCCATACTCTTTACTACTTGTTATCTCTTAAGATAGTCTTTGGGGGATAAAAAGAGGACTAGGCTCAGGATCAGAAAAATAGCTTTCTCTTCTTGGGTCTGTTACTAATAAGCAAACTACCATATACCTTGGGTTCTCAGTTTGCAAGCTGAAGGAGATGGACTGGTTATTATTAAAATCCCTTCCAGAACTGAGGCCACGTTTCAAAGTAAGTCCTTATACCTGCCTTGCCTTAGTGCCTTAGCAATGGTTTTAGCCAGAATAGCATCATTGTGAATATGGAAAATTGTTGCTTAATAACCATTACATCCTCCTGAACTGCTGAGGCTGAAAAGCTAGAAGCTACATTACAGACTCCCTTGCAGCTACTATAATGCATGAGATTTGGGTTTGGCTGGTTAGATGAGATTTAGAAGGCAGAAGAGCAGTTGAAGCTTAGCTGTGAAGTTGAATTTCTAACACTTCTAGTGTTCCTACTCCCAACCCCAGTTGCGAAGGCTTTTGTTTTTCCAAGGTGATATTAGCAGTGGTCACAGTGTCCAGTCACCAGCTGTGTGGGTGTGAACATGCAGGGCATGGGTATCCACTGTGCTTCATTCAGGAGCTGGCAGCAGTGGCAGTGGCTCTTTTGTTGACAATAGTTTTGTGACCATGGAAGCTAGATGTGGTTCTGGAGCTGGAGGCTTCCTCTCTGTACAAGACAGCAGCTCTGTGATGGATGTGTTCTGTGGTATGGCTTTTGAGGGTGAATGTTCAATCTGAAGTCTGTTTCTTCAGCTTTCCAGAAATTTGTAAGCTATTTAATGCCCAATTTCAACAAGGCCTTATAATTTAATATAGTTGTTTTCCTATTCACTCCAAGCCCACCATTAAGTTGAGGATAGGGACTTTGCCTGTAAATGGTTGAAGTTAGAGTCATTATGAAATAATTTCCTATACTTAGTTCCCTGAGAGTGTTGAGCCTTATCACTAAGGCACTTATACCATCACAAAAAGAGATGTCATTCCTTTTGTTCTGTTTATAATATATTACAGCTTCCTTGACAGATTCAAATACAAATAAATCAAGGTCTTTTACCTCTGTTGAGAGAGAACTTGGGGAATTCTATCCTTACAAGTTATAAAATAAGCAAAAACTAATTTTTAATCTTCTATCTGAGCTGCTGAGAGAGTCAAGGCTATAAACCCCAGTCTAAATTGTCCAGCTCTATAGCACATGCTACTGTCATGTAGTTACTGGCCTGAAAACATATTGACTAGCTCAGCTGAAGGGTTTGATACAGGGGTAAAGTGTCCTAATCCTGCATTTGGGCCAATCCTGTATGATTTTTCAGGAAACTGGCTGCTCAGGAGAAAAGTTCTTTGAAAATGCAGAAAACACCTTATCTTTCTCATTGACAGTATGTTTCTGGACAGAAATTAGGTTTTATAAAAGTGCTCCTGACCCATCCAATGTCTCCCATTGGTTGTTTTTGTTTTTGTTTTTGTTTGCTTTCTCAGGACAAGTTCCTGGCTCGGGGGGTAAAAAACCCTCAAACTAACAATCAATTTTTAAATCTAATATAAATAAGAGATCAGGTTACTGGACTTTGAAAATACTATGTTTATTAGTCCTGGGTGTTTCTTGATAAAGACAGGTGGTGAGGATGAGGGTAGCTTTTTAAAAAGTATCTAGCTTCTCCTACACAGTGACTCATATGTGATGTCACTTGTGCTATGGGAAAAAAAAAAATTCAAAATTAAGAGGAAGTTTCTGTGGTGCCCAAATAAAGGAACAAACTATCACATCTTTCTTTGTTTTTTGCCACTTGGCAAGTAATATATCTGTCCAGAGTCCAGCTGCTGTACTATGTACTATGATATTAGGTTTTGGCCAGTGACCTGGAGAGCATGTTTTTTTCCTACTTTAACTGAAGAGGATGATGGGGTAAGGAGATGTTAGCAGATGTTGCCAAAGTCACAGAATGGACAAGTAGGTCTTCTGACTCTGACTTAGGGCTCTTTCTGCTACTGCTTGTGATTTTCACAAGTTCCACTGAGGGGCTTCAGCATGTCACGAGAGGCAGTAGGTTGTGTAGTGATGGGACAATGAAAAGAGAGAGTGTTTGAGGGGAGTGCTGAGCTGAGCAGTCCCCCGCCACCCTTAGATAACAGCAGCATTGCTTTTGTACACTTTAGGTACTAGGATTACATGAAGATTTCATGTAAGAAATGATTTTAGATCCAAAAACATTTGGACTATACAAGACCTTCTTGATACTTATGTTCTATCTCTTCTTGTTTCCTCTCTCTTCTTGCCTTAAACTTTAAAAATTTCTCCTCTCTTTATGGAAAAACAGAAAAGAGGAGAGACAAAAGATGCCCTGTTGTATGGGAGGGGCCACAGGCATGTGGGTGTGATAAACGTACATCAATGACCATTCCTTCAGTGTTCTTTTATTCGGTAAATATTGATGGAGTCTCTCTCATGTGACAGGCTCTGTGTTTTTGCTGGGTACACAAATACAAATAGCATGTTGTCATGAGCACAGAGTCAAGGTTATGATTAACTTGACATGACCACAATTGTGTCTTTCCACAATGTCAAGTTTTATCCAATCGCACGAACTCAACTCAGCTATAAGCTATGCAGAATTCATTGGGAGCTATTTCTTGAGGACTGTCCATTTCACTTAGTAGTATCACTCGCACAGCTCACAGGGATCTCAACGAAGAGGAATCAACAAAATTAACACTTCAAACAAGGGAAAATCAAATAAGAAAGGAAATGAGAAGGAGCAAACTCAGTTATTCAATGCTGGGCAACAGTCAATGGTACCGGGTTAGTGAACCATTTCTAGTCCTTGGTGTTGCTTGGCTGGGGGTCTGGATGACACTCTTCTTGCAAGGCAGGGTCTTTGGAAGAGTCCTTTGTTCAAGGACTTGGGCTGCTTTAAGATAGATCTGGTGAATCAGTGCAGCAGAATGATGGTCTGTGTGTCCAAGCAAGAGTTGACTATGTGTTAAGGCAGAAGCAGTTTCTCTTTATACTTGCAGGTTGTAGTTTATCTTTCTTGCCAGAAGTTGTTTGTTTCATGGATTTGCACAGGCAAGACGGTATGTTCAGTGACTCTTCACTTGCAGTTTTAAGTATACACTTCCAAACTTAAAAATATCAAAATGGAGTTGCAAACTTGTAAACAATGAAATGGAGTTACTTATGCTAAGTTGGTCCTGCTCTATACATATGAAGTGTCTGTCCTCACCATAGTATGTGTGACTCTGGGGTGGGTGTAAGGGAAGGATCTGGGTGCAAAAGTTTTGCAACCCGTTGAGAGGAAAGTTTGCTCAGCTGTGAGTTTTCAGTTAGAATTGTGTAAGCTGAATCAAGTTGTCTATGATGTTGACTATTGTTTCTGCTAAGTGTCATCCTCTTTAATTAGAGCACAAACGAGATTAATTTTTTCCTTGCAAATTGATGTTAATCGTCTGCCGCCGCAGGTTTCATCTTCAACATCGTCTTTTCCCTTCCTAAAATGAGTTTATCCATTTGTAAACTGCTGATTTCTTTGGGCCATTGTCCCCATAAACTTTTCATAAAGCATCAATGATTTCACCATTCTTTTACTCAAGCTTCCCCATAAAATTGATGTTGTGTTTGCTTCAATTTCAGCAGAATTCATGTTGCTCTCATAGGGCCTTCCCTCCATGTATGACTGTGTCCTAATCTCTTCTTATAATGACACCACTCATATTGGACTAAGACCCACCTCAATAACCTTATTTAACCTTAATTGCCTCTTTAAAGACTCTAGCTCCAGATACAGTCACATTCTAAGGTAATGGAGGTTAGAACTTCAACATGAATTTTGAGCAGAGACAATTCAGCCCCTAATAGCAAGTTTCAGGCCAAGACATCTGGGTTAAAACATTTCATGTAGATATTAATTAGTGTACTTCTTTATTTAAGCTTTGGCTTCATTAATAGAGTAGATAAAAGCATGAAATAGGATTTTATTTGGTTTACTATTTTGAGACTAAACTCAGGCACCAGATTAACATAGATGTAAATCTACCAAAAGCCATAAGATACTATATAACTGAAAAAAGGCAGGTAAACTCTTTGTTACAGAACCTTGGTATCAAATCTTGATTTCAGTCTCTAGAACTGTGAGAATATAAATTTTAGTTGTTTAAGCCACCCAGTCTAAGTTATTTTGTTATGGCAGTCCGATAGCAGACTAATACAGTGATCCCAACAACACTGTGGCTTAAATGCCATCTATATACTGAGGACACCAAAATTTATATCTTTTGCCTTAAATCACTAAGCTCTAAATTCATATATGAAACTGTCCATCTAATGTTTCCATTTAACATGCAGTAAATATGCCAAAGTTAACATCAAGAACTCTTGATTTTTATCTGCAAATCTGCTTCTCTCTTCGTATTCTCAGAAAATAACACCATTTCCTACCCAGTTGCTCAAGCCAAAAGCTTAGGAGTTATTCTTGAGTCTTCTCTTTTCCTCACTCTCTATGTCTCTCTCATCAGCAATCCTTGTCAGTTTTGCTTCCAAAACAAATCCCAAATCCATCTATTTCTCTCTGTCTTCACTATACAACTTTAGTCCAAATTGTCACGGTTGTTTGCCTGAATTACTATATTTCCTTCTAGCTACATATTCTTCCTCAAATTCATCTTTGTGAAAGCAGGGAAAATCACCTTCTTAGAAAATACATTAGACTACCACCTGCTTAAAATCTTTCAATGACCTCCAATTGCCCTTAGAATACAATCCAAATTCCCTACTGTTGTCTTAGTGTTCTACTCGTTTGCTGATATGTCCCCCAGAGTTAGAGAAGTACCCAGCGCATAGTAGTAAGTACTTGATAAATCACTGCTGAATAGATAAAAGATCTGTTCTTTATTTAACTTTATAACCTCATTTTACACTATTCTTCCACAACTCATGAACCACCAGCCACACTTGCCTTTTTTTGACTCTTGGAACTTATGGAATATTTCTGTCTCAGGGCCTTTGCACTTGCTATTATTTCTAAGGAAAACCCTCTCCCAAGATATTTGCCTGCTGGCTCTTGCTTATCATTCAGTTCTCATCTCAAGTACTGCCTTCTTAGGCCTACCCTGACCACCTTCTATTCCTTTCATTCTCTATCACATTACTTCTATATTTAAGTAGTGCCCCCGTCTCTCCTGGAATAGACTGTAAGGACATAGAAATTGCATAATACCAAGAGAAAGAAAATCATTGAAGGGTTTCATTCACTGTTTGCTGCCAAAGTTGGATTCTTTGATATTCAGGATAAACAGTCCTGGACTAGGATTATTCCTAGGGTGGTTCTCATAGTGACAGGTGTAGACATCAGGCACAGCTCATATTCAAGCCTCTGTGGAGAAACTCAGCAACTGTTCAGATAAAGAAGGTAGATGTTCTGAGCCTGTATTGGATGTGGGTTGTGCCACACAGATCTGCCCTTTAGTACGGAGCTTTCATTCTCCCAGCTGTTGGAAGGTCTGTTGCCAACACTCACAGCTGACTCCTTCTGTAGGAACTGGCCTCCACCAGAGGAGGCTGCCATACACAAATATACTCACCCTCCCCAGGGGAACCCTCATTCAAAGACTGGTTGTTGGAGGTTGGGAGTTACAAAGCTCTTGTCTCATTGTCTCAGTTTGGAACATCTCTGAAGAGCCATCAGCTCCACTGCTCCTTATGGACTAGGCAACTGCATCACAGTTGAACTTTTTCCTCTGCCCACTCCTGCTTCCTTCACTCTCTCATAAGTGTTATTCTCAAGGGTAAATTTAATAATTTTCCTGTGTGCAAATCTTTGTCTCGGCATCTGTTCTAGTGGCAATGCACTTGCTATGGTTTGAATGTGTCCCCTCAAAGTTCGTATGTTGCAAACTTAATTCCTCTGCCCTCATGAATGAATTAGTGGATTAATGAAGGCTCTGCCCTCATGAACGGATTAATGTTGCTTTCATGGGGGTGGTTTTGTTATAGCAGGAGTGGCTGTGTTATAAAACTCAGCTGCCTCTGACTCTCTTGCCCTCTCACTATGTGATGCCCTCTACCATGTTATGACGCAGCAGGAAAGCCCTTGCCAGATGCTGGCACCATGCTCTTGGACTTCCCAGCCACCAGAACCATGAGCTAAATGAACCTCTATTCTTTATAATAAATTATCCAGTATATGGTATTCACTTATATCAACAGGAAAAAACTAAGACTCTACCTATGACAAGCCCTGTTGTGGACAGAAGTTATAGGCCTGTGGAGATATCCCAACTTCATTTTCTTTTGCTTTATTGGGGTTACAAAGAGATAAGCTATTCCATAATTAGACATATATATATAAAAAGAACAAGAAAGCATGATTTCTAAACAAAGAAGCTGTAAGCTAGGCTTCTTTGGGGGCAGATGTGCAGCCTATTTTAACCTTCTTTGCTTATGAACAGTAGAAAATGATTATAGTCTGTTAAGCCCATCAATTTCCCAGGATACATGAACAGGATGTATTATTACATGCATGATGGTGTTAGGGGGTTCTGGGATATGTAGCTGATTTTTCAGGATCTTCCACAATACCCTGTTTTATTTTTTCATAGTACTTATGATTATATAAAGCACCTTTAGTTTTTGGTTTCATTTACTTATGGTCTTTCTCCTCTCACTAGAATATAAGCTCCCTGAAAACAGGGAGTTTTGTCTGTCTTATTTCCTGCTATAGCCCCAGCTTTCAGGATCTTTTCCAGTATGCAAAAAGGGCTCGATAAAAACTGTTAAATGAATGCTGCTCTGTGTACTTTTTTCTTGTTTTCTGATGTGTAGGTAAATGACCAAGGATCTTTAGTCTGGTGTTTAGAGAGAAGTGAGAACTCTGAGTCCTGCAGATGCTGGGAAATACTGATTAAGGCAGACACTGTGGCTAGACCTCCTAGAAGGTTCTTATAAGCTGCGAACAGGAGAGCCAGGACCGGGAAGATCGAGAGCTCATCTCAGTGGGAGGCTGCCAGTCAGTTGCTAGCCAAGATGAACTGTGTGAAGTATGCATAAAGCAAATGTACTTCACAGGGCCTGGTTTTCCAAAGCCTTGCAGTTTCAAATATTGACTTTACAAAAAAAGGAAAATTTCCCCAGGCTATTTAGTCTTTTTTGTAAGATAAAGAGTTCTAACACAGCAAGGCTGCTGGTTCACAGACAGACAAGTTACTGACTGATATGTAAAGATACTGGGAAGCGGCTGCAGGGAAAAGGAATGTTTGCTAGAATCAAGCTTTTGTTAATGGATTGACTTAATTGCACATTACCAGTTTCTGTTGTTAAACTTGTTAAAACTGTACTTAGCAAAAACCCCACCTATGTTCTCTTCCTGTACCTTCCTGGTCTGGAAAATAAATGTAGGAAGAGAACCCCAATTTGTGGTCAATTTCCCAAAATGGAAGGAATGCCTCACTTTTGAAGGTTTGGGGAGATTAACCCCTTTTTGAGGCTTCTCGCTGTTCAGAAGAGATGGGCTTTGAGTAATCTTTGGTGGTTTCATCACCCAGGGGAAAAGGGGTGGCAAATCCCTGGGAGGCAAAGCAACAGAACTGGGGCTGGGAAGTCAAGACAAGATGTGGATCATGTAGCCAACAGGAGAATCCAGAAGCCAGAGAGCAGGTCAATTAAGAATACAGGCTTCTCAGCTGGGATTGAATCCCAGCTCTGCTCCATACTGTGTGACCTTGGCCAAGTCACTCAGTGTACCTAGGTAGTTGTCGGTTTGCTTATTTATCAAATAAGGTTAATAATAACACCCACAAAGTCTTATTGTGAAGAAAAAGCAAATTAAATTTGCACATAAAATATACAATAAATGTTAGTACTTTTTAGCAGGCAAACCAGTTGGCTAGCTGAGAAAGACAGGGCAGAACTAGTTGTAGAAGCAAGTCTTGTGATTTGTGTACTCACAGAATGAATAACTGAGGCAGTTAGACCTCTGCCCATGGCTAGCTGCTGGGCTTTTCATTTTACCCTTGGCCTAGGACCTGAAACAGTGATGGCAGCAGACCCAGAGCCTTGCAGCTATAAAACGATCCTGTGAGCTTCTCTGAGTTCAGGGAAAACTAGAAAATTCCACACCAGTGAAATGTACCTATCATGCTCAAAATGAATAATAACTGAGAAGTTCCCGGGGCACAAAAGCAAGAGCCCTGAGAAACAGCCTGCTCTGAGATCTCTTTAATTATGAGGGGAACCCCCAGGGTGTAGAACGTAGTCTGTCCAGTGGAGAGCTTGTGATTTTCCTTCCACAAAGAGAGAGGTGGTCACTTTGCTTTAAGGACCTCTGGCATTTGGAGGAACATTTGTCTGGCACTGTGCTTCCAATACGGTAGCCACACGTGTCTGCTGAGCCCTAGAAATGTAGCTGGTCTAAACTGAGATGTACTGTAAGTTTAAAATACACTCTGGATTTTGAAAACTTAGTAAAAAAAGAAAAAGAATATAATATATTGCATGAATAATTTTTTTATGTTGATTAAACAATGAAATATAAAGTTTTGGGTATATTGGATTAAGTAAAATATATTATTAGAATTAAGTATTTCACTGTTTCTTTTTTTTTTTAATGTAGCTACTAGAAAATTTGACATTACATATGTAACTTGAATTTGTGGCTTGCGTTATACTCCCATCGGACAGTGTTGACCTGGCATTTCTGCTTTACAGAGTCAGCTCAGCATTTAGCATATGTGAGAGATAAAAAAGCTCCCCCGCCACCATGCAGTTTTCAGTGTTGATCCTCCAACTCTAAGGCTCCCCTGGACTTAACAGACGTGGTTGGCTCTGCGTTGATAGTTCTAGGTTTGTGATTTGTAAGCCTGCGACTAAGTGCAGGCTGTTAAATCCAGTCTTTGATAGTGTTATCTAAGAGTCCGTTTAGATAAATGTTAGCTTTTCTTTTATCTATCCCAAGCAAAAAGTGATCCTGTTAAGTTTAATGGCAATGCATTAAATTACCAAGCCATCATTCCTCTAAGGTGCACTAACTGTAATGTGCCACTAGACCTTTCTAGCAGACTGTACTTAGAACTGCAGAAGTGATCTACGGTGGTTAAAATGTCTGACTGGTCTGTGCCTGTGAATTAAGGTGGTGGAATGAATTGAGCAGCCTCTGAAGGGTTCTTGAGATTAAAGGGAACACATCACTATTACTGGTGTCTCTTTCCTTTAGGTGAAGTTGTACATTTGCCTAAAATTTGGAGACTGTTTCTAGAAGTTACATAATTAAAAGTAAACTAGGAGTAGCAAAGTTTCCTTGAAGGAGCTAGAAAAACCCATGGAATATAAGGCTGGGCTCTCCATGCCAGGATGGCCCAGCGCACAGAGCAGCTACCTGGAGATGGCAAAGCCATCACAGTGCTTTTTGCATGAAGCTACTTGGAACCATGGGGGAGAAAAGTGTTGTTACAACTGGCAAAGAAAAAAATATCCCTTTGGAGCACCCCGTCCCACTTCCCAGACTAGCAAAGGTACTTGCAAGGTTCCTCTGTACCCACATAGGAGAAAAGGGCCATAGGCAACAGGAGGAAGGAATCACTTTAGAGAACCCCATCTTCCACCTTCAGGATAAGCATTGCATTTTCCACAGGATGGAAAAAAAAACCCCACAGACTAGAATGGAACAAAGAAACAAACAAACAAAAACAACAACCCCTTCCCCCACAGAATAGAATGGAAAGAAACCCCCCCACGAAATGGAACCCCCCCAAAAAAAACCCACAGACTAGAGACAAAGTTCTGATACTGAGCAGTAAAAGCCTAGCACTACCAAAGACCTACAAAACCTGGAAGAGGTAGCCATCTCTTCAAATGCACAGGCACCAACGTAAAGACACAGAGACTGAGAAAGAACAGAGAAACATGATGCCACCAAAGGAAGCTAACAAAGCACCAGCAACGGACCAGAACAGTGGGTCTATGAAATGTCTGGCAGAAAATTCAGAATAATCCTCTTAAAGATGTTCAGGGAGTCACAAGAAAATACTATTAGAAAATTAAATAATATTTGGAAAAGGTTGAGAATTGGTGTAGGGTATGAAATTACCTAGAAAGTGTACTTGACAAAAAAGAAAAAGGTTTATAATTGGAACCAGGAGAACTTGGGTCCTTATTGCCATTCTGCTGATAACTGACAATTTAACTATGGATGAGCCTTTCCTCCTTTCTGAGTTTTATTCTTCTGAAAATGGGGAAAGGGTAGCACTAGAGCAGATGATTCCCAAGGCTGCCTTTAGTGCCACCATTCTGGATAATTACCTCCTATAGCATACTTGTGTGTGTGTGCACATGCACCCCCCACACCCACACACCCTATAAATATTGGTCCTAGGTTTCTATCTTAAGTAGTGAATTGAATGCTGAGGCTATTTACTGAGATGGGGAAGTCTGCCATGGGAAATATTGTGCTTTTATTGGGATGTGTTAGGTTTGAGATGCCTGGAAGGAAATGTCACATAGTCAACTTGATATGTAAATCTGGAACTCAGAATAGAGTTTTGGGTTTGAAATAGAAATTTACAACAGCAGTGTAAAGACTATCTTAAAGCCTATGGGAATTAATATGCTCACCTAGGGAGGTTAGAGAACAAAAGGTGAAATTTTCAAAAGAAGAGTTCTGGGAATGTTATAAACAATGGAACAGTGAAGTAAGTGTGTGATCTCCCAAATTGATTATTATAGGATTTCAGTCATTAGGGTGCTGTGTTAGTCCATTTTTTTTTTTTTTTTTTTTGTCTTTTGTCTTTTTCCGTGTCCGGCAACGGATCACAACCCTCAGTGTTGCCCCCGTACCGGACCGGGGACCAGCAACAGAATTGCAACCCTCGGTGTTGCTCCCGTGCCTCGCTCAGCCAGTGAGCGGGAACCGGTCTGTATGTGAGATCCGAACCCTCGGGCAGGAGCGCCGCTGCGCTTCCCAAGCGGCGCACCTATCCAGTGAGCCACCGGGCCGGCCCATGTGTTAGTCCATTTTTGTGTGTGTTGCTGTAACAGAATACCCAAGACTGGGTAATTTATAAAACGAGGAGGTTTCTTTGGCTCATGATCCCACAGCTGCATCTGGCATGGACCTCAGTCTGCTTCTATTCATGGCAGAAAATGGCAGGGCAGCCAGCAAGAAGCCAGTACCAAGGGCCCTTCCTTGGAAGGGCACCAAGGAAACAGGGAGGGAGGGCGGGAGGGAGGGAGGGGGAGAGAGAGAGAAATAATAGTGTGAAAGCTCGCTCACTACCCACCCCCACCCAGCGAGGGCATTAATCTATTCATGAGGTATCTACCCCCCATGATCCAAACACCTCCTAACACTGCCACACTGGGGATCAGTTTTCAACATAAGCTTTGGGGGGACAACATATCTTAACTCTATCAGCTACTGAGAAACCAGCAGCTGAAAAGAAGCCAACAGAAAAGAAACCTGCCACAAAAGAAAAGAAGCCTGCTGCTTAAGTTTACTTCATAAAAGTCAAATCATTTTGAACAGCTTATTTTGAATAAAGACCTGATCAAAGAGGCAAAAAAGAAAAAAATGCATTTATGCTAAGAATCAGCTAATTTTCTTCTTTGTTAAATTCCATGTTAATATAAACCCAATTCTTAGTAATACTCTGATTCAAGCAGAATTAGATGTGTTTGTGTAAAATAAAAAGCAGGCCAAAGTGTTCACTTTGGATGCCTACAAGGGTCCATTCCCCCCTCTTCTATTATTACAGATGTGTCTTTCTTCAAAAATCCACCCTTTTTTGCTCAAGAACTCACTCCTAACCCTTGTGCTTCAGGGAAAATGAGGCAGCCTCTAGCTTTAGGCATTGGTCTGATTGGTCGAAGAGAAATTTCATGCTCTTTTCCTGTAATTGGTCCAGGGGTTAGCACGTGACCCAATTCCGGTGAATAGAATGAGAGGAGAGATTTTCTGGGTTTTCTATGATTGCTTTTCAGGCTTTTCTGGGCATGGTTTGGGACATTCTTTTCTCAAAAGTTGTTGTGCATGAATATGAGGACTAGAAGGATGAGGATAAAGCTAATAAGAGGAGGGCAAATCTCAGAGAATATCAGGGAAGAAGATAAAAGGACCCTGGATGAAGCTAGCCCTGAAGCTGACCTTGTGTCTAAATGATCAGAACTTGTAGCCAATACATTTTCCTTTAGTGTAAGCAACTTTGGATTGGATTTTTTATTACTTATGGCTGAAAGTAGCCCTCCTGATCCACAGGCTTGATACATTATGGTCCATTCATAGCAAGAAACTTACAGTGTACTATATATTTGGCTCAATATGCCTTGTCTCCAACCATTTCATCAGCTGAAGATTGGAGCCACTGCTGAAGTGAAAAGAAGAACCTGTCTTTTCAGTGATCTAACATGAGAAGTTCTCACTTCCATATTTAACTGTCACTGACAGACCACTTTGATGGCTTCGAGGTTCAGGTTCCAGAATTAGATCCCTAGTCCCTTTGATCTCACTGTGAATGTTAACTCTGCCTCTCAGATCATAAGTCCTGAGCTAGAGGTTCACTAGGAGGGAAAGCATAATAAGTGAGAATGAGGAACACAATCAAGGGCACAGGTATTTGTGAGGGTTAACAACCTGTGGAATGAATACTATGAAGTTTGTTCAGGTGAAGTAAATGAGAGCGGCTTCATAGTTTAAATCTTCCTTGTTAATAATGGTTGGAAAAAAGGACACCAAAGGACATTAAGTAGCTACTAATTTAAAGGCACTGTGCTAGGAGCTAGGAGGTTTCATGCATGTGGTGTGGTAAAATGATAGTAAAAGAAGGGAGAGATATAGGGATAAGACACCCTCATTAAGGTATATGTCTATTTCTTACTTGCATGGAAGGCATTTGGATCTTATTTAATTCTCAAATTAGTTCTTTGTGGTGCTACTATTCCTATTTTTTGGGTAATGAAGAGAAGTTGAATAACTGATCTAAATTTACACAGTTGGTTGGATCAAATCAGATCTCTCACTTCAAAGCCACTCCTTTCATTATGTTATTCAGGCTTTCCTCCACTCTCACCCCTATTCCTCCTCATTTCCACCTTTAAAATGCTCCTGGATGTACTGTCTTAAGTTAGCTTATCTTGAAATGGAGATAAAAGGAAGTTCTGGGTTATACTTTGCAGGCCACGGAGATAGGCATCAAATTTGGGGAGTGAATGAGTCACAAATAATCCATTCTTCCAGATTCCATTGCCCAGCATCACTGGTGGCTTTGCTGGTTAACTCGTTTCTTGACGGATGTTTGTGATGTTTATTTGCTTCTAGGTCTACTCTTAGCTTATCAGTTTCCATTAATATTAGCATAATTGCATTGTTTTCTCTTCATTTTAAAAATTGAAATGTAATTGATTATATATATTTGTAGGGCACATAGTTGAATAACTGTGTACAGTACGTGATGATCAAATCAAGAAAATCTGTATACTCATTTTTACAAATCGTAATCGTTCTTTGTGACCCTTGCCCAATTTCTTGCTAACATCCTTCCCCTTTTCTCACCCCTACTAACCACAGTTTTGTTCTCTCATTTTGAAAGCTCAATGTATTTTTCTGATTGTTATTTCTTTCTTTCCTTCCTTCCTTCCTTTTTATTTATTTATTTATTTGTTTGTTTGTTTGTTTATTTATTTGCTCTCACTCATGAGTGAGGACATGCAGTTTTTTTCTTTCTGTACCTGGCTTATTTCACTTAACAAAATTTTCTCCAAGCTCATCCATGTTGCTGCAAATGGAAGAATTTCATTCTTTTTTATGACTGAGTAGTATTCCATTGTGTATATATACAACATTTTCCTCATCCAGTCATCTGTCAACAGACATTTAGGTTGGTTCCATATCTCAGCTATTGTAAATAGAGCTGTGATGATCATGGGAGTGCATGTATCCCTTCCACATGATGATTTGCATTCCTTTGGGTATATACCCAGTAGTAGGATTGCTGGATCATATGGCAGTTCTATCTGTAGTTTTTGAGAAATCTCCATACGATTTTCCATAATGGCTGCACTATTTTACAATACCACCAACAGTGTAGAAGGGTTCCCCTTTCTCCACATCCTTAACAGCATTTATTATTCTGTCTTTTTGACAAGTCTAATGGGGGTGAGATGTGGCTTTGATTTGCATTTCCCTGATGCTTAGTGATGTCGAACCTTTTTTCATGTATCTATTGGCCATTTGCATGTCTTCCTTTGAGAAATGTCTATTCAGCTCCTTCACCCTTTTAAAATTGGGTTACTTGTTTTTTTACTGTTGAGTTATTTGAATTCCTTGCATGTTGTGGATATTAATTCCTTGTTGGGTGTATAGTTTGCAAATATTTTCTCCTGTTCCGTATGTTATTTTTTCACTCTGTTGATATTTCCTTTGCTGAGCAGAAGCTTTTTAGTTTGATGGAATCTTACTTGTTTATTGTTTCTTTTGTTGCCTGTGCGTTTGAGGTCTTATTCATAAAGTCTTTGACCAGTTCTACAACCTGAAGTGTTCTCCCAGTGTTTTCTTCTAAGAGTTTTATAGTTTCAGGTCTATATTTAAATCTTTAATCAACTTTGAGTTGATTTTGATATATGGTGAGAGCAATAGGTTTAGTTTCATTCTTCTACACATGAATATCCAATTTTCCCAGCACAATTATTAAAGAGGCTTTCCTTTCCCCAATGTATGTTCTGAGTGCCTTTTTCAAAGATCAGTGGGCTGTAAGTTGGTTTTTAGAGAAGGTAAACAAAATAGACAAACCATTAGCTAGGCTAATTAAAAGGGAAGAGAGAAGAGCCAGCCCCATGGCTCACTCGGGAGAGTGCGGTGCTGGTAGCGCCGAGGCTGCTGGTCCGGATCCTATATAGGGATGGCAGGTACGCTCACTGGCTGAGCATGGTGCAGATGACACTGTGCTGAGGGTTGTGATCCTGTTACTGGTCAGGAAAAAAAAAGAATAGAGAAGACCCAAATAACAAAAATCAGAAATGAAAAAGGAGGCATTACAACCAATTCAAAGAAATACTAAGAATCCTTAGAGACTATTCTGAACAACTATATGCTAACAAATTTGAAAACCAGAAGGAAATGGATAAGTTTCTGGACATTTACAAACTACCAAGACTGAACAAACTAAAAATATAAAACATGAACAGACCATAATGAGCAATGAGATTGAAGCAGTAATCAACAATCTCCCAACAAAAAAAAGCCCAGGATTGGATGGCTTTACTGGTGAATTCTACCAAACCTTTAAAGAGGAGTTAATATCATTTTTTCAAAATATTCCTAAAAATTGAAACAGAGGCCATTCTCCAAAACTCATTCTATGAGACCGGTTTTACCCTGATATGAAAATCAGAAAAAGAAACAACAACAAAAAAGAAAACTGCTGGCTAATATCCTTGATGAACATAGACACAAAAATCCTCAACCAAATATTAGCAAACAGAATACAGCAACATATCAAGAAGATTATACATCATAATTAAGTAGGATTTATCCCAGGGATGCAAGGATAGTTTAACATACACAAATCAATAAATGTGATACACCAAGTTAACAAAATCAAGAACAAAAACAATATGATTGTCTTAATAGATGCAGAAAAAGCATTTGACAAAAACCAACATCCCTTCATGATAAAGACACTCAACAAATTAGGTATAGAAGGAAAGTATCTCAACACAATAAAAGCTGTATATGACAAACCCACAACCCACCAACAATATCATCCTGAATGGGAACAAGACAAAGATGCCCACTCTCACCAGTCCTATTTAGCATAATATTGGAAGTGCTGGCCAGAGCAATCAGGCAAGAAAAAGAAATAAAAGGCATCCAAATTGGAAAAGAGGAAGTCAAATTGTCCCTGTTTGCATATGACATGGGCCAATATAAAGAAAAACTTAAAGACTCTATCCAAAAACTCTTAGAACTGATAAACAAATACAGTAAAGTTTCAGGATACAAAATCAACATATGAAAATAAGTAGTTTTTATACTCCAACAACAAACTAGCAGAAAAAGAAATCAAAAAAGCAAGCCCATTTACAATAGTCACCAAAAACATAAAATACATAGGAGTCAATTTAACCAAGGAGGTGAATGATCTCCACAATGAGAACTACAAATCACTGCTGAAAGAAATTAAAGAGGACACCGAAAGATGGAAAGACACTCCATGCTCATGTATTAAAAGAACTAATGTCGTGAAAATGTCCATACTAGTGAAAGCAATATACAGATTCAATGCAATCCCCATCAAAATACTATTGACCTTCTTCACAGAAAGAAAAAAAACAATCCTAAAAGTCATATGGAACAGCAAAAGACCCTGAACAATCCTGAGCAAAAAGATAAATCCAGAGGTATTCCACTACCAGACTTCAAATTATATTACAAAGCTATAGTAACTAAAACAGCAGGTTAGTGGCATAAAAAGAGACACTTGGAAAGATGGAAAAAAATAGAGAACTCAAATCAATCCACATAGTTACAGTATAACCATTTTTGAATCAAATGAGATTTTATCAGTTCAGGCACAGATATGTGGCCATTCTCCTACAGTTTATTTTCAGTAGGTGTTACAATACTGATCTTGGGAAAGAAGGCCTCAGAGAAGTACATCAATATGGGGCACAGGGGGAGGTACGATTTGAATTGAAAAGTCTTCAAGTCCTTTTGGGGTAAGGTAATGAAGGCCAAGGTTTAAATACAAATGTTTAGGATGTGGACATAATTGAGTTATTGGATACTTGGTAGAAAGAAGGTCCCTGAGTGAAGGCACACAAGATCAGAAGTTAGGGAACAAGAAATAATAGATCAGAGGCTGCTGGGGGAGGAAAAAGGAGATGTAGGAATGGATAGTGAGAGTAGAAGCCTTAAAAGAAGGTGGCCTTCCTTGAGCACAGACTATTTAGTAGGTCTGGCTAGAATAAGGCTTGCCTTCATGAATTATGCAGAATGGTGTTCTTGTGTGAAGGTGTTTCCAGTTTCAGTTCCCTGGAGAAGAGGCACATTCTGAGACCCAGTCTGAGAGTAGACAGTAGAGTGGTGTGATGGCTAATTTGATGTGTGAACTTGACTGAGCCATGGGGTGCTAGGACATTGGGTCAAACATTATTCTGGGTGTGTTTGTGAGGGTGTTTCTGATGAGATTAACATTTGAATCAGTAGACTGGTAGAGCAGATTACCTTCCCTAATGTGGGTGGGTCCAACCAGTTGAAGTCCTGAATAAAACAAAAAATGCTGACTGTCCAGAGAGTAAGAGGGAACTGCTCCTACTTGACTGCCTTGAGCTGGAACATCAGTTCTTTCCTGCCTTCAGCCTTGAATCAAAATATTGGCTCTTTCTGGGTCTCAAGCCTGCTGGCATTTGGATTGCAGCAACACCATTGCCTCTCATGTGTCTCCAGCTTGCTGACTGCAGATCTTGAGACCTGTCAGCCTCCATTGTCATGTGAGCCAATTTCTTATAATGAATCACTTTATATATCCATATTTGTATCTATCTCCTATTGGTTTTGTTTCTCTTGAAAACCCTGACTAATACCAGTGATGTCTGCAGCTTTCCTCTCCTGCAGCTTCACTCTCTTGACCTTCACCTTAGAGGACAAGTGAGTTCCAGGTGAGAACTTCAGACTATTGGGTACCCAAGAGGGTGTCTGATATAGGGAAGTGAGCCTGGAGCATGCAAGAAGAAACCATTGAAGTGAGCACTGTATGTCACATTATCTAGATTCATATGAAACTCCAAGTGTATTTCCTCATGTTGTCTTCCTGGTGGATCCACAGCCTTTTCAGTGCGTTACAGGGGGAGCAGCACCCTGTGCCAGTTTCCCATATTGATGGGAGGGAACTAAGGGACAAGCTGGGACAGATTTGTCCAGCTACCTCTCTTCTTTCATTCCCAACCTCAGAGGCCTGGGTTTTATATAAGGAAGAAATATTATTTTTCTTTTTGAAAAATAGTATATACAGAAAATAAGTAGGTTTAGAAATGTGGATTAAAGGGCACTGAAGTAGGGCTCACTGGTTAGTTCAGTTGGTTAGACCACAGCCTTACAACACCAAGGTCATGGGTTTGGATCCACATACCCGCCAGCCACCAAAACCCAAACAAGTGTAAGTGTGAACCTGAAATAAAGGACACTGAAGTTGACCTTAATCTACATTGTAAGAACTCTGAGTATGTGTGTGTGTCTGGAGGGGGTTAGGGGTGGGGAAAACTATGTGTGAGAACCACATGGGCATGCTATTTTTCCTTTGTGGTAAATTACATGTAACATAAAATTTACCACTGCTGAATTAAGTTTGGCCTAAAAGTTTCTTCAGACATAGTGAACTGGAATCTAACCTGATGTAGGAGCAGACTGTAAGGTACTCTTGAAACAAGTAGCCGAGTCTCAGCCAATTACAGGCAGCCAACGGCTCTATACCTCACTTGCACTTTCTGTATGTCACTTTCCCTTTTTTTGTCTATAAATCTTAGCCAATCGCACTGCAGCCCCAAAGTTGCTCTGAACCTATTCTGGTTCTGGCAGCTGCCAAATTCACGAACGATTCTTTGTTCAGTTAAACTCTGTTAACTTTAATTTGTGTAAAGTTTCTCTTTTAACGCCACTTTAATTATTTTAAAGTGTACAATTCAGTGGCATTAAGTACATTCACAATGTGTGCAACTGTCACCATTATGTAGGTCCAGACCTTTCTCAGTACTCCGGTGCTCTCCTACCCATTAAGCAATAAGGCAAAGGAGGGATCATCAAAGCCGTCTCTCTGTTCCTTCAGAAATCTGAACTCTTTAAACTTTAACTCTGACTATGGATTGAGCCAAATGCCCCCCAAACAAATGATTTGTTTCATGAATTTGCACATTTTCAGCCCCTTAGGGAACTTATTGATTAGATGAGGTGCTCTGCCCTCTGTCTCACCTCCATGCAGCCTCACCTCTTCTGCCTATGCAGAGAAGAGCCTTTTGTCTGTTCCACCCCATGTGACAGTTAAAGCTCTTTCAGCGCTCTGGGGCAAGAATTCCTCTAATAATAATCTCAGATAATGTTTAGATGGATCCATTTTCAGAGGGCTCTTCTTTGAATCCAGAATCCCAAATGAAAGTGTCTTTTAAAAAATCAGTGCTGGGCCGGCCCGGTGGTGCACTGGTGAGTGCACCGCTTGGGAGCAGGGCGGCACTCCCACCGAGGGTTCGGATCCCATGTGGAGACCGGTTCCCGCTCACTGGCTGAGCACGGTGTGGGCGCAACACCGAGGGTTGCAATCCCGTTACCAGTCAGTAAAAAAGACAAAAAAAGGGAAAAAAAAAATCAGTGCCTTTTCCTATCAACCCACAATCAACCCCAGAGATAATAAATCTCTGGTATCTTCATTATGACCAGAGCCCATCTTGCATCATAACCTGTTTCCCTTGAGTGGCTTGAATGAAGAACTATTTGGCAGGTGGGGGCACTAACCAAACATAATGGCTGCCTTCTCTTACGCATGCTTCTTGCTTTGAACCGCTGTTCATTACAGTGAAGGAGGCACCCCTGCTATTTATGATCTGATTTCTATAAAAAACTGTGTGTGTGCATGTGTGTGTGTGTGTGTGTCTGTGTGTACACTTTGTTATATTCACAGCAGAAATATCTGGGTAAATATACACTAAGCTGTTCATAATGGCTATCTCTGGATGATGGGTTTATGTGAAGATTTGTACTCTGTTTTTAAAATTATTTTTGCAATGAACAAATACTGCTTTTATAATCAGAGAGATAGAGAGAGAGAGAGAGAGAGATTGAGAAAGAGAGGTATGATAATATCAGTGTTCACAAAAAGCTGCTGGGGTTTGTTACTTTGAAATTCATTTTCTCCTGCTGGGATTGCAAAGCTTCCAAAGAGAAATAAATCCTTTAAAATGCTTTGGAAATGCAGTAGCAAACTTTTTGAACTCCTTTCTATGAAATGATAGAAATAAGTGATTTATCCAGCATGATAATTTCAATGTGACCAGGGTTCACTTAAAACACACAAAACAAGCAAAAAGGATATATTAGTACAAAAAATGGCTAACACTGATATCCCATATGGAAAAAGAAAACATAAAATAATTGACTTTTTTCATGCGTATGTACATTTTAAGTAGAGTTTGATTTATTTCTACAATTTAAAAAATTAATCAGTGAGTTCGTTATAATACACTGACTCACATGATTATGGAGGCTGACAAGTTCGTAATCTCCAGGGTAGGCTGGCAGGTTGGAGACCCAGGAGAGCTGATGTTTCATTTCAAGTAAGAAAGTTGTCTGCTATAGAACCAAGAAGAACCAATGTAGCAGATGAAGTCTGAAAGCAGCCTGTCTGAGAATTCTCTCTTGCTATGAGATGTTGGTCTTTATGTGTTATTCATGCCTTTGATTGGATGATGCCTACCCACATGGAGGGCAATTTACTTTACTCAAAATTCATTAAACGTTAATCTCATTTAAACAAAACAAAACAAAACTCACAGAAACACCCAGAGCAATGTTTGACCAAATTTATGGGCACAACATAGCCCAGCCAAGTTGACACATAACATTAACCATCCCAGCTGGCAAACAATTTAGAAAACTCATGGGGGCCAAAGAAAGTATGACTTCAGCTCCTAAGTAGATTTGTGACTTATGCTCTCTAAATGTATATGGTCAAATGAGTAGACAAAGATTTTGGCAAGCTTTCTATAATGGCTTTTGAAATTTCATGTTATATGAAGTACTCTACTTTGTATCCTCCCTAGGATAATAGATTCCAAAGGGTGTTTTTAGTAGGGATAACTTATAATGTTATATTTAGTGAGTGAGGGATATAAGCTGTGTGAGAATGGCTTTTATTTGTTGTTGAAATGCCAGTGCAGTTCCAGGTACTGAGTAAATGTAATATATATATATATTTTATATTTCTTTCACTTTTTAAAATTGAAATGTATTAATTATACATATTTATGGGGTATAGAGTTATATTTCAATACATGTATACAATGATCAAATCAGGATAATTAGCATATTCATCATTGCAAAACTTAATCATTTCTTTGTGATGTAAACATTTGATCTCCTCTTTTCTAGCTACTTGACAACATCCAGTAAATTATTGTTAAGTATAGATGCCTGCTCGATTGTATTCCAATAAAACTTATTTTTTCTATCTTGCTAAAATTTTGTGTTCATTAACCACCCTCTAGTAACCTCAGTTCTATTCTCTCCTTCTAAAAGTTCAATGTTTATTTATTTATTTATCTATTTATCTATTTGTCTATTTGTCTATTTATCTATTTATTTATTTGCTCCCACATATGAGTGAGAACGTGGTATTTATCTTTCTGTGCTTGGCTTATTTCACTTAACATAATTTTCTCCAAGCTCATCTATGCTATTGTGAATGGCAAAATTCCATTCTTTTTATGGCCAAGTAGTATTCCATTGTGTATATATACCACATTTTCCTTTTCCAGTCACCTATCAATCGACATTTAGGTTGGTTCCATAACTTAGCTATTGTGAATATAGCTGTCATAAGCATGGGAGTGCAAGTGTCCCTTTGACATGATGTTTTCTATTCCTTTAAGTATACACCCAGTAGTGCAATTGCTGGATCAGATGGAAATTCTATCTGTAGTTGTTTGAGAAATCTCCATACTGTTTTCCGTAGTGGCTGTGCTACTTTACAATCTTGCCAACAAAGGGTTTCTTCACATTCTTGTCATCATTTGTTAGTTTCTGTCTGTTTGATAATAGTTCATCTAACTGGGGTGAGATGATATGTCAGTGTGATTTTGGTTTTCATTTCTCTGATGATTAGTGATGTTGCACATTTTTTCATATACCTGTTGGGAATCTGTGTGTCTTCCTTTGACTAATGTCTATTCAGCTCCTTTGCCCATTTTTAAATGGGATTTTTGGGTTTTCACTATTGAATTGTTTGAGTTCTTCATATGTTCTGGATATCAATCCCTTGTCAATGTATAATTCACAAATATTTGCTCCTATTCTGCAGGTCGTCTCTTTGCTCTGTTGATTATTTCCTTCTCTGCACAGAAGCATTTTAGTTTGACATAATCCCATTTGCTTATTTTTTCTTTTGTTGCCTGTGCTTTTGAGGTTTTATTCAGAAAGTCTCTGGCCAGACCTACATCCTGAAGTGTTCTCCCTGTTTTCTTCTAAGAGTTTTATAGTTTCAGGTCTTACAGTTAAGTCTTTTAATCATTTTGAGTTGATTTTAGTATATGATGAGAAATAGGGGTCTAGTTTACTTCAACAAATCTAATAATATAATTTTCACTATCTCCAGGAAACAAAGTAAATTTTCAGAAACTCAAATTTTTACTTTTTAAAGTATATAAACCTTTTAAATACTTGGTTGAATTGCTTACTCCCTGCCTACAGAAGCACAGTCTGCTAACTGATATTTTACATTCCTAATGATAAAGGTGATACCTGACCAAAAACCACTCTTCAATGATGCCCTTAGGAGATAGTGGGATGTGGAGGGCCATCCATCCTTACTTGCAGTGGCTCACTGCTATTCTGCTTTTAGAGATGAGTGTTTGTAGTTGTCTCTTCTCCCTCCTTGTTGTCTCCCTTCTTATTGTGTCCTGACCACTTTCATTCTTTCTTTTCTTAGGATATCTGTCTCCAGCAAGTTTCCCATTTCTAACTTCGATTTGCCGTTGCTATTAGAAGCATGTGTGTAAAATCAAGATGTTGATTTCTCAGTAGTCTGTAAGTGAAGAGCAAAGGCTCTTTTTATCTTGGGATAAAATATGTAAACTTTTCATCATCATAAAAATTTATTATTTCTTTGTGATTTATCATTTGAGCCCCTATTTTGTAGCCAATTGATAACATACATTAAATTATTGTTAATTGTAGATGCCTAGCACTACAGTAGACCACTAGAACTTATTTGTCTTACTTAACTGGATTTTGTGTTGTATACATATATTGAAATATCACACTGTACCCATAAATATGCATATTCAATATGTGTCAATTAAAAAATAATTAAAAATGTATAAACTTAGTGTTTTTAGACTTTTTCCCATTTTGTTTTCAGATTTATCCTTGTGTACTGTGTGACTAAAGCAAAGAAATGTAGTATAGTCATTTAAAGTGTAGATTCTGGAGCCTGACTGCCAAGGCTCATATCCCAGTCCTGTTGCTTAGTTATATGACCTTAGCCAAGTTACTCAGCCTCCTGTGCCTCAATTTCCTTATCTGTAAAAAGGGGATATAACAGTACCACCTTATAATGTTATGGTGTGATTTCAACACAGTAGTACCTGCACAGCTCCTAGAAGAGTACCTGGCAAATAGTAAGTTTTTAATCAGTTAGCTTTTTAAGTGAAATCTGTTAATATACTTTACACACAAAAATGAGGAACAACAGTTGGAAAAGTTTAAAAAATACATTTCTCCCTATTCTTTTAATTAGATCCACATATATTTTTTGAATACTTACTCTGTGCAGTACATTATGATAAGTACTATGGAGAATGCAGTCCCAAAACTGTCCAAGGAATTTCCTAAATAATGGTGTGGTTACAAGTGTTGGGTGTAAAGGATGTGAGTATGAACATGTTTATAAGTGCAGGAAACCCTCACAGAGACAGTGGGGATTACAGTCAGCATTTTGGGGCCCAAACAAGGTTTTAATGCCCTTGTTAGTTAAGTGTTTTGTGCCTTAGTAAGATAACACAGCTAAACCTATAATAATTAGATAGCAGCTGCTCTGAGTGGATCTTTGGGGGAATACAAGTTAATGTGAGCTAAGTCCTTGCTTTAGGCAAAGCGACCCTTAGAGGGTATGACAAGGGGGGTAGGTTCCTGCTGTGAGGGAAGGAGGGAGGTGTTATAGGGAGTGGCTGCTGAGGGCCATAACTTGCTTGCTCAGATGATACTGTAAGAATCATATTGACTCTTCTGACTTTCTTTTGAATAAGCCACCTAAGGAGGGGCCTCACAGCTCTCAAGTTCAAGAGGTATTACTAAAATCACAGCCATTGCCAGCTACATCTATCCCAAGGGAAAACATTGGGCCCATTAGGCAGACTACCTTGGGACTAGGGGTTTGAAAATGGGTCTGGAGGGAGGATTGTGTTACTTCCTGCTTTGTCTTTTTTGTTTGCTATGCTCAGTAAACAATCCTCTTGTCCATTTTTAGTGATAGAGTTGGAGATGCTAAATTTGATCTACCCATAAGGATTAGTGAGAGTGGGATAAACCACTTTCTTCATGCTAATTCCTCTAGTTAGCAAGAGAAATCATCTGCAACCAAAGTATGCGCATCTTTATTTGACTATCTCCAGTCATATGTTGCTTACCTTTGCTTCTTGTGTCTGCATACAGATTATATTTGCTCAGTGTATTAGGTTTTCAGAGCTGCCATAACAAAGTGTCATAGACTGTATAGTTTAAACAACAGAAATTTAGTTTCACATAGTTGTAGAGACTTGGATTCCAAGATCAAGGTGTTGGCAGGGTTGGTTTACCCTGAAGCCCCTCTTCTTTGTTTGTAGATGGTCACCTTCTCACTGTGTCCTCACATGGCCCTTTTTCTGTGCATGATTACCCCTGATGTCTCTTCTTCCTAAAAGGACACAAGTCCTATTGGATTAAAGCCTCACACTTATAACCTTGTTTAACTTCCTATAGTCACATTTAGGGTTAGTGCTTTAATATATAATTTTTGGCCTGGGGTGGGGTAGGGAGGACGATTTAGTCCATAGTACTCAGGAAGATTATAAACTGCATCAAAAAAGAGATATTTTCTTTGCAACCACAGCAGGAAAGCTGGTAGAATCTATAATAAAGGGTAGTTACTGAACACAAACAAGCTATTGGGGTATGATGGGGACAAAGGGTTGGAAGATAGCATGGTTTCTTTAAAAAATCATTTTTGTCTAATATTTATATTGAAATTCTTTGAGAGAATGATTATCTAGATAAAGAGCATGCATAAATAACAAGATCTTCAAAGGGCCTTGGAGACAGCCTAGTTTAATCCTCTTGTTTTGCCTATGAGCACACTGAGTACCACCAGGCCATGGGCCTTGCATGAGGCCTCACAGCTTGTTTGTGGCAGAGCTGAGAGGAGACTGCGAGGATTTATTTTTCCATAACGTACTACCCGCAAACATACCTGTGGGTAAGGAGGACCGGTGGATATAATCTATTCAGACTTTCAAAAAGTGTTTGACAATTTTTAATCCAAAAGATATTAAAATATGGAGCTTCAAAGGATTAGTTTCATTGTGATATAGAACCAACAAATACAGGAAATAAAAGATAGGGAGAGATGGGCATTTATCATATTTGATACTCACATTATTCAGTAAACATCTATTAAATGTCCAGTAGGCAGCGCTGAAGCTGGGCTTTTAAAATAGAAACATTTCAATAAATGGTCCAGAGAAGGTCACCTTTTCACTAAATTAGCATTTACCAAAGAGGGATGTTAGTAAGCATTATGAGGAAAAAGATTGCATGCACAGATACATTTTGACATGCTGAATTAAAGTAAAAGTGATTTATTTGGTGTAGAATTTCTGAGTCATTTGCTAGAATAATTAAATATGAGAGGTCAGTACATTCCTAAACTTCTTTGACCAGAGAAACTCCCTTTTATAGAGTTTCTTGTGGGAAACACTGGGAAGCGATTCTGTAAGGTAAAAGTATCAAGTCAGTGAGGATAAAACGTAGGAAGGATCTGGGCGTCTGAGAATACTTATTATTTGTAAAAATACTTTAGTGTGCTATATACTCTTGTTATCTTCTTTTCCCATAAGTAGTCTCATCTGTATTTTTCGTATGTATTTCTACCTCAGGAGAGTTGGCTATTTTCTACTTCTTTTGTGTTATTTGCAGTTCCTAGTATGGTGCTCTATATGTTGTAGGTGCTTAGTACATACTTACTAATTGTCAATGTGATTGTAGTAGGTGAGGTCCAATGGTGATGATTCAGAAGTAATGCATTTAGGGAAACGAAGTTATATGTTGTAGGCACAAAAATGCTATACAGATAAGAAATGTCACATTTAAAAAATTTTCTTAATATCAATATAATTTTGACTTGGAGCTCACATCTTAGTTATTAATGTGGCTCCCTTCCCCTTTCAGTGCTACACAACAACCCCAAAACTTAGAAGGTGGATGGAGATTGGAGGAAGGTCCTTGAATCTCTAATTCATTATGATAACCTCTGATGCCCTTATCTCCAAGCCTGGATTATCCAGTGCACCCAATGTAATTACAAGGGTCCTTGTAAGAGGGAGGAAGGAGAGTCAGACTTATAGGAGGAGATGTAACAAGGGAAGCAGAGGTCAGAGAGAGGGACTGGATTGAGGTTGCTATGCTGATGGCTTTAAATATGGAGGAAGAGGCCAGGAGCCAAGGAATGAGGGTAGCCTATAGAAGGAGGAAAAGGCAAGGAAATGGATTCTCTTCTAGAGCCTCCAGAAGAAACGCAGCCCTTCCCTGCCAACACCTTAATTTTAGCCAACTAAAACCTATTTTGAATTTCTGACGTCTAGAGCTGTGACAATAAATTTGTGTTTTAAGCTACCAAGTTTGTGATAATTTGTTACAGCAGTAATGGAGAAACTAATAGAGATTTGCAGTTTCTTGAAGCTTTGTGTTCTGCTGCTTTCTTTCTAAATGGTAGCCTGGAGTGGGACTGTGGATGTGGGTTGGGGTTGCACCATGGTGCCTTTCCCCTTTGCTACATATTTGGGATATTGCTAGATGCAGGGCCAGTCTATGGATCTACAGTGATGCTTTCCATTTCCTCCCTTATCAATCCTGCTTCCTCTTCATTCCCTTTTCATTCCAGGAGAAATTTTTTTTTATTGATCTCAAGGTTATGAGGAGATACCTACTTGGTATGGAGGAGGAAAAATTGCATTTAAACAAATCAAATAATAGCTCAGTAAGTCTTCCTACCAAATGTAATTATGCAATAATAAATTCTAAGCAGTGGGTTTTGATCCAAGAAAGAATCTTAGATACCTCTAACTGTTGAATCAATTGGTTTTTGTTGGCTCTCTTGCTTTTCTCTTGCCCTCCTCCTGATAGCTTCTTCTTCTCTACCACCCTTTATAAGTGTATGTGTGTGTGTATACGTCAAATTACTTTCTATATTGTTATATATAAAAATTTATATATAAAATTATTATGCATAACCATGATTCACAAAAGAGGAAGAGTTAGAATTTTCTAATTTATAATTTTCTAGAAGGGACTAGTTAGAAATTTTTTGGGTGCTCTGGAAGAAAAGGGATGGAGCAAATATTTAATAAAAAGATGTCTTGGGATTATTCTAAAGATTAAAAAACGTTAGGTTTGTATACTCTAACTGATGTGACAACAGAAAATCTATGCTTAGTTTACACACTAATGATATTATTAATTCCTTTCAAAACAGTTAATGTTCTGACCCTATTTTTCTCTGGCATTAGCCAGTATATATATTTTTCCTTTTTGGATCATAACTCATACAATGAGCAGTTGAAAAATAGAATTGAATCAAACATTAAACTGAAATGAACTGTACTAATTTGCTGAATTAAAAAAAATTTATTAAATATATAATGTGGTTGATTTTTGTGTTGAACTGAAACTAAATATTAATCTTTTATCAAGTGAAAAACTTATCAGTTTTCTTCCAAAAAGGTGAACTTGTTTGAACCAGAGCTAAGCTTGTAAGTTTTTCCTCCAAATCATTGAATTGAAGGAAAGCCGAAATGTCAGAATGTCCCCCGAACAAAATCCAAGCCAACTATTTCATTTTGGTTTGAATCCCTGATGAAAAGGGAATTGTTATCTCAATATACTTGTTTTCATCTCTGTCTTTTCTTTACCTTTTAGGTGCAACAAGCATGAAGATCTCTTACTTTCTAGAAGCTTTGCCAGCCATAATTAGTCATACCAAAAATTCCATTAAGAGTTCCAAGTAATATTATCAAAATGAATTAGCAAATGGCTCACTATCACATAGGCACACATAGAGGCTGAAAAGTGGACAACTGGAGGCCCACCAATAATTGAGGAGCTGGGTGGAAGTATTCATAATACTAATTGGTCCTTTGCCACTTTTTTTGTTGTTGTTGTTAAGAAAAATACATTCATTTGTCAGTATTCTTGTTGCATTGAGGTTTTTTTTTTTTTTTTTTTTGTGGCTGGTCGGTACAGGGATCCGAACTTATGACCTTGATGCTATAAGGCTGCACTCTAACCAACTGAGCCAACTGGCCAGCCTGAGGACTTAATTTTTCACAGATGTTGCAAATGACTTTGAGTTGTCACTGTCTATTATTTCTCTGAAATAGAAATAGGCAGCCTGACTCAAGGAGGCACTGTGAGAGGGGTGTCTCCATAGTTCGTCAGTATGATCAGAGCCAATGTTTCTGCGGAAGTTAAGTCTATATGCAGATAGGTATCAAGGCCCTACATTCTTATAGGTTGCAAGCCTAGAAAGTCAGAAAATCCTATGGGTTTTGGATTAAAGGGAGGAATGGGGAAGCAGATGGGGGGTGCCCTACAGGAGAACAAGTAGAAGACTTGTTAATATTAGGTTTCTTCTCAATCAACTATTCTTTTGAGTCAGGCTGTAAGTAGAACCCACCTTTTTACATTATAAAGTATGCTTTATTGTAAAATCTGAAATAGAAGATGATGACCTTTAAAACCATGTAATTTCTTCCTTGAATAGTGAAGACCAGTTCTTCAGAATGCTCTCTTTGCTATTTCATACCATCATTCTTGACAACAAGAGTCATGTCATCCATGTAACTGTGATAGTAGGGAAAATATTGGGAATTTAGTCTAGGTACAGTTTTATACAACCGATAATTATGAAACAGTAACAATTAATGTAGCAAATTACCTATGTACATATTGCTTTCTGAGGAGCACATAGACTACAATAGATTTTAACGTATATTTATAGGCTAAAGTAAAAGAGGTATTACTGATCATTTGAAGATGCTAACATTATTCTCTTTGATATTGACTTTCAACTTGCACATCACTTTTGTATACATGATCTCATTTTGTCCTGGCCGCAACCCCAGAAACAAAGCAGAGAAGGAACGATTATTTGTAGATTTGAGGAGGATAATCATCTATCCCAAGGACAAAAACCTGTGGTGGAAGAGTACAACTGACTCCTATTTCTTTCAGCAATTTGTCTGTGCCCTATTCATCATCTCTTGCTGCTTCCTGAAGTTTTTGCAAACATTTCTCTATTATTTTCTTTCTTTCTTTTTTATCAAAGCAATGGTTTTTCTCTGCTTTGATCTGATTGATCCCCTAGGTTTGAAGAGTTTGAAAAAGTCTGAGAAACAACATTTTTACCAAATTTATTCCATCTTTGGAGTAAAAAATATTTCTTTTAGGACCACATAAATCAACCTAATTCCGACTGAAATTTTGACCAAAGGGTTTTATTCTTCTAATTAGGTGCAATTTTATTTCATGTATATACTAAAAGTTACATATAAAGAGAAAGTATTAAAAATCCTATTTGGGTTCATCAGTGTACATCAAGTTACAGATTTAGGAAGAAATAAGAGGGGAGACAAACTGCAGACACCCCTGACCTGAGTGGGAAGAGACTGATGTTCTAGTCCTAAGTCTCCACTAATTCCTTATGCCCATCCGAGCCTCAATTTATCAATCTGTAATTTGAGATAGTAGGACTGGATTAGCTGATATTTGAGATTCCCACTGCTAACTCTAAGATTCTAAGGTCCTAAACTTTAAATTGTTGATTCGTGATTAAGCCAGAATCTTTCAACTTGTCTTCTAGTGAGTTCATTGAGCTTTTATCCAATATGATAATGGGTTCTATATTTTTAAAATTACATGGTGAGAGCAATGTTAGAGCTCTGTATGACAAAGATTCCTATGTGTTTAACAAAACTCATTTTCTGTACCCCCTGGTACATAGCAGGTACCAGTAGATGACTGATTTCTAGCCTCCAGAATGTGGGTAGAATGTGGGCACTTTCAAGTCTGATTAAAAACATTCTGGCACAACCATATCTTTTTCATTCTCTCACCTCTGGCTAGAAGCTAAGGACTTCCTGGTCCCAGGTGACAGTGGAGACACAATATAGAAGGAGTAGATCTTTGCATGGAATGAGTGCCTGTTGAACCCACAATTAGATTACATATGAGTGAGAAATAAACTTCTATGACCCACTGCCCAGAAGCAGCTGTTCAGCTCATCTAACTGCAGGCCTTCCTGGTGAACCCACCCACCACCCAGAAACAACTGGTTGAGTCATTTCACTGAAGGCCTGACTAGTGACCCCACCCACTGCACAAGAAGCAGACAGTGGGCCCCCTCACTGCAGCCCTGCCTAGTGGTGTTGCCCATTTCCTAAGCAGCAGCCCAGCAGCTTCACCCCTGGCAGTCTAGTTCCTGAATCACAGAGGAAAGCATGAAGTCACAGCTGTTGCTGTCATCATCTCCCAGCCGCAGTGCACTGACACCATTGCTGTCCCCTCCCTGCACAGCAGTCCATCCAGTGCCCAGATGACATCCAGCTCAGCTCCCACCAGCTCCACCTTGCCCAGATTCAGGTGTTCTTGCTTTTTACCAGGAAGGAAGAAAGAGGGAGAAGCAAGGACCCAGAAGAAGCCTCTGCTTGCAGGAAAGAGGAACAAGAAACACTACCCAGGGTAATCAATTCAAGTTGAGGAGCTTCAGTACATACCAGTGTGCCTATCAGTGTTGAGGACACTAATCAGGGTGCCAGCAACCCACCCAGTGTCACCCACCTCAGCCAAGGAAAGACAGGCACTCAGGTGCATCTCCTCAGAGCTCAGGATCTCACTCATGAACTCAATGACCCAATAAAATGTCACTCACTTAAGCAAGAAACTACTGAATGCCCCAATGCCTAGGCCATGGAGACATTCATGTGCAACTCTGACATTGAGTTCGGTGGAAGTAACCACATGGAGACTATGCTACTGCATCTATCCAAAACCAAAACTTAAAACACCATATCCAATGGTCAAAAAAAAAAAAAAAAAAAAAAAAAAAGAAAATCAACTGCCTACAGCCTCTCTCCTAAAAAGCCACTCCAGAGTAATAGAAGCAACTGCTCTACCAGATGACCAAACATCAATGTAGGAATACTAGATATATGAAAAAACAAGAAAAATATGACACCAACGAAAGAATACAGTGACTCTCAAGTACCAGACCTCACACAACAAGAAACAATTAAAATGTCTGAAAAGGAATTCCAGCCAACAATCTTAAGGAAATTTAAAGATATACAAGAAGACTCAGATAGACAACACAACAAAATAAGAAAAACAATAGAGGATATGAAGGAGGGAATTTACAAAAGATAAGTACCTTAAAAAACAATGTAGCAGAACTCTTTGAGCTAAAATATTCATTCAAAAAAATAAAAAACACAAGCAAGAGCTTAAGGAGCAGGCTAGAGCAAGTGGAAGAAAGAATTTCTGATCTTGAAGACAGTCTTTTTGAAATAACCCAGACAGACAAAAAAGAAAAAAAAAAAAAGAATTTAAAGAAACTGAAGAAAATCTAAGAGATATCAGGCAACATTAAGTACAAAAATATCCAAAATGTGGGAGTTCTGGAAAGGGAGGAGACAGGAAAAGACATTGAAAACTTATTCAACAAAATAATAGCAAAGAACATCCCAGGTATTAGGAGAGATGCAGACTTTCAGACCCAAGAGGCTCAAAGATCCACAAACAGATTCAATAGCAAAAGGTCCTCTCTGAGACACAATATACCCAAACTGGCAAAACTCAAAGACAAAGAGAGAATCCTAAAAACAGCAAGAGAAAAGATCATCACCTATAAGAGTCCCCATCAGACTGACAGCAGATTTCTCAGCAGAAACCCTACTGACCAGAAGAGAATGGGATGATATATTCAAAACACTAAAAGAATAAAACTCCCAGACAATAATACCATACTCAGCAAGGCTGTCTTTCAGAAATGAAGAAGAAATAGTGGATTCTCCAGATAAACAAAAACTGTGAGAGTTCACCACCACATGCCCAGATTTACAAGAAATTCTTGAGAGTCCTTTACTTGGAATCCAAAAACTGACAATCACCACTGTGAATATACCAGAAAGAACAAAAACCACTAGTAGAACAGATATGCATATGAGAAAGAGAAAGAAACTTTCTTTACCATGAAAAAAAAAAAATGAACAAACACCAAAGACAAACAATAAAAGGGAAAGAAAGAAACAAAAGATATTTAAAACAACCAAATGAAAATCAATAAAATGCCAGGAGTATGACATGCCTTTCAATAACAACCCTAAATGTAAATGGATTAAATTCCCACTCAAAAGGCATAGACTGCCTGAATGGATTAAAAAACTAGACCCAAATATATGCTGCATACAAGAAACTAATCTCACCAGTTAAGACTCACACAGACTAATAGTGAAGGGATGAAAAAAGATATGCCATGCAAATGAAAACCAAAAATGAGTTGGAGCAGCTATTCTTACTTTGGATAAAATAATCTTTAAACCAAAAACTATAAAAAGAGACAGAGAAGGTCATTATGTTATGATAAAGGGATATATGAAGCAAGAAGATATAGAAATCATAAATATATACCGATCCATCATCAGAGCACCTAGATATGTAAAGCAAACACTACTAAACCTAAAGAGAGAGATAACCCCCCCCCATACAATAATAGTTGGAGATATCACCACCTCTCTCTCAACACTGGACAGATTATCTAGGCAAGAAAACAACAAAGAAACATAGGATTTAAGCTACATTTCAGACTAATAGGACTTGGCAGTCTTCCACAGAACATTCCATCCAACCACCACAGAATATATATTTTCTCATCAGTGCATGGAACATTCTCCAGGATAGACCACATGTTCGGTCACAAATCAAGTCTCAACAAATTTGAAGACATTGAAGTATTTTAAGTATCTTTTCAGACCACAATGGGTTAAAACTAGAAATCAATAACAAGTGAAACTTCAGAAACTATGCAAATACATCAAAATTAAACAACATGCTCCTGAACGACCTGTGGATCAAAGAAGAAATTAAACAGGAAATCAAAAACTTTTTTGAAACTAGTGAAAATAAAGACATATCTTACCAAAACTTGTGGGATACTGCAAAAGCAGTACTAAGAGGGAAGTTTATTGCAATAAATGCTTACATCAAAAGAATAGAAAAACTTTAAATAAACAACCTAACCTACCACCACAAAAAAATAGAAAAACAAGAAAAGTCCAATACTGAAATTAGTAGATAGAAAGAAATAACTAAGATCAGAGCAGAACTAAACAAAAGAGAGACCAAAACCAGAACCAAAACAAACAAAAAAGCAACACAAAAGATCAATGAAACAAAAGGTTGTTTTTTCACAGATACGATGTAGTGGGGGCTGGGGAGAGAAGAGAGGGAGGGTAGAAAGAGGAATGGATAAAGGGACACAAAAATCAACTATGATGTATACTGAAAAGTTAAAATTAAAACATTAAAAAATTTTAAAAAATACCTACCTCAAAAAAAAAAAAAACAGTTGGTTTTTAACAAGGTAAACAAAATAGATGAACCATTAGCTAGACTAACTACAAAAGAGGGAGAATAACCAAAAAACAAAAATTAGAAATGAAAAAGGAGACATCACAACTGATACCACATAAATACAAAGAAACATTAGAGACCATTACGCACAACTGTATTCCAACAAATTTAAAAGCCTGGAAGAAATGGGCCGAGCCCGTGGCGCACTCGGGAGAGTGCCACGCTGGGAGTGCAGCAGCGCTCCCACTGTGGGTTCGGATGCGGTGCGCTCACTGGCTGAGCACAGTGCGGCCGGTCTCAAAAAGGACAAAAAAAAAAAAAAAAAAAAAGAAATGGATAAATTTCTGGACACATACAACCTACCAAGAGCGAAACAAGAAGAAATAGAAAACCTGAACAGACCAATAACAAACAATGAGATTGAAGCAGTAATCAGCAATCTCCTGTTTTAGTCTGTTTTGTGTTGCTATAACTGAAATACCTGAGACTGGGTAATTTATAAAGGAAAGGCTTATTTGGCTTACGGTTCTGAGACAGTTGCATCTGGCATGGGCCTCAGGCTGCTTCTACTCATGGTGGAAAAGTGGCAGGCAGCCGGTGGGTACAAGCAGATCATGTGACAAGAGGAAGCAAGAGAGAGAGGAAGCAAGAGGTGCCAGGGTCCTTTAAACAATCAGCTCTTGTGGGAACTAATAGAGCGAGAACTCACTCATTGGAACTAGTAGAGCGAGAACTCACTCATTACTCCCCCTCCCCCAGGGAGAGCTTTAATCCATTCATGAGGGATCCGCCCCCATAACTCAATCAGTTTCCAACACTGCCACATTGGAGATCAAATTTCCACATGAGTTTTGGAGGGGACAACACGTCCAAGCCAAACTGCATCATTTCACCCCTGGCGCCTCAAAACTCATGTCACTCTTACATACAAAATACAATCATTCTATCCCAACAGTCCCCAAAGTCTTAGCTTGTTCCAGCACTGACTTAAAAGTCCAAAGTCCAAAGTCTCATCTGAGACCAAAAGCAAAAGTCCTTCCAGCTGTGAACGTGAAAAACAAAAACAAATTTATCTGCTGCCAAGATACAATGGTGGAACAGACATTGGGTATACATTCCCATTCCAAAAGGGAGGAATAGGCCAAAAGAAAGGAAAAACGGGTCCCAAACAAGTCCGAAACCCATCAGGGCAGGCATTAAATCTCAAGGGTGGCAAATCAGGTACCTTGAATCCATGTTTGACTGCCTCTGCACACTGGTGTGGGGGTTGGGTCCCCAAGACCTTGGGCAGCTCCACTCCTATGGCTTTCCTGGTCTCAGGCCACACTTCCCCTCTCTCAGGCTGGTGTTCCACTCTGGTAGCTCCACAGGTCTGGGGTCTCCATGGTGGTCTCGCTCTCAGGGCTCCACTAGGCATGGCACTGTTGGGGTTTCTCTGCTGCAACTCTGACCCCACATTTCTGCTCAGCATTGCTCTAGCAAAGGCTGTCTGTGGTGACTCCACCCCTGCGACAGATCTCTTCCTGGGCCCCCAGACTTTTCCATACGTGCTTTGAAATCTGGGCGGAGGCTCCCAAGCCTTCCCAGTTCTGGCATTCTGTGATCCTGCATACCTAACACCACGTGGACGCCACCAAGACTTCCTTGTATGGTCATGTGACTAAGGTCTGGCCAATTCAATATGGACCCAAGTTATGTCTGCCTCTTCCTGGCCTGGTCCACAAAAACCTGATACACACACACACACACACACACACACACACGTTGTCTCTTTCTTTGTCAGTTGACTAGAAACAAAGCACTGTGAGGTTCTAGGACAGGGGTTGGCAAACTATGGCCTGTGGGCCAAATTCAATTCACCACCTGCTTTTGTACATAAACTTTCCCTGGAACACACTCCTGCTCATTTGTTTAGGTATTATCTATGATTGCTTTTGAACTACAACAGCGGACTTGAGTAGTTGGCCCACAAAACCTAAAATATTAGGCTCTCCTTTGTAGAAAAACTTTGATGATAACTTTTTAAGGGGATAGTGGATGGAAGGAGCCTGGAATGCTGTATCACTTTATAAAAGATTATCCACTGCATACTCTATTAGATTCTACAAAGTAAATTCTATTGTGTTAGGAATTGATATTCTGGGGACTTATCTGTACAGCTGCTAGAATTTTCTTAATTAATCTGCTGTGACTGAGATTTAGATGTGGAAGAACCTGTCCTGTTATATGACCAAGGTTTCAATGTGAGATTCATGTTGGTAAGCAGTAAAAATGTACGACATTTTCAAAAGGAAGTTTTGAAAGGAAGTTTGGTTCTAATAAGGAAGAGAAATTAATGCACTCTTCCAATAAAATTCTGCTTACACCTGTATTTTTAAGGATTACTTTTTTAGGGTGGAGAATTATCTTATGGCTTACATTGAGCTCATTTGCGGTCACAAGAAAATTAAAACATGAAACACATACTTTGGCTATCTTTTAAATATTTGTTCTTACAGAGTGCTTAGTCCCAGACTCTCAGGCTAAGAGCACAAGCTCTGTTTTGCCATTAAATGGCTCCCAGCAGAGCATCTGTGTGTCTGATAGCTATTAATTAATCTACTTTTGTTTTCTTCTAAAAACAAACACTTATAGAAAATGTTTAAAAATGTGGTCAGAACCCTTAACAACTCTATATTATATCAGCTTTGGAAAAAATTCTGTAGAAGTCCAATAATTCCTGGTGTGATGGTATTTGTAAGTCGGGCCTTTGGGAGGTAATTAGGGTTAGATTAGGTGATGTGGGTGGATCCCCCATGGTGGGATTATAAGAAGAGACATGAGATCTCTGTGTGTGTGTATGCATGTGTGCGTGTGTGTGTGTGTGCATGCACCAAGGAAAAGCCAAATTAGGACAAAATCAGGAACAGAGTCTTCACCAAGAAACTGACTATGTTGGCATCCTGGTCTCGGACTTCCAGCCTCCAGGACTGTGAGAAATAAATATTTGCTGTTCAAGCCACCCAGCTTATGGTAATTTACTAAAGTGTCCTGAACTGACTAAGACGCTCTCAAACTCCCAATAACTGGGTTTATTGATTATTGCTCTGCTGGGAAATGGCAACCCTTTGGATTTATTGATTCTACTGGATTTTTATGCTCCTACTAAATTGTTCAAATAAGTCATTAACTTGCATGCAAAGTGTATTTGCCACTGAACTATCCCTGGCAGACGACAGTTTTTACTGTGTCACGTTTATGATTTGGTATTTATAGAAGGGTTGGGAGATCCAGATGAGAAAGAAAGCTTGCCTTGCTTCTGTGTTTTCTCTAGAACAGCTGCACACGTACTTAGAGTGGCAGCAAACAACTGTGGAGCTCACGGATCTGGGACAAACCACATGGTTGTGACCCAAAGGAGGATGGGTGCTTCTCACCTCATGAACAAGTGTAAAACCCTGTGACCTGGAGTTTTGGGGGCAAATTTACTCAAGAGCCTGGTGTGTGTGTGTGTGTGTGTGTGTGTGTGGCATGTAAGCCACCAATGACACCACTTTGCCCTACATGAATCATGCCCATGCACATGAATATCTGGCTGCCTTGATTAGTTTTTAGTGTTGTTTTCAGGAGCCATTACTCCTGCTTATCTGCCTTTTTGAGATGCTGAATCTTTAAAGAGTTTGAAATAGACTCTGTTCTCCTAAGTTAGCCAGGTTAAAAAGTCTAGTGCCTTGCTACTTAAGGTGTGATACATTGACCAGCAACGTTGGCATCACTTGTGAACTTGCTAAAAATACAAAACCTCAGGTCATATCCCAGACCACTGAATCAGAATCTGCATTTAAATAAGATTCCCAGGTGCTTCTTAGGTACATTCATGTTTTAGAAACACTGGTCTAGGAGACATTCTCCATAGTTATTGTTGTTATCTTCATCATCATCATTGTTATCAACCTTGTTAAATGTGCAAAGTGGCCAGTCACAGACAGTATAGTTAGATAAAAGCAGGCAAGGAGCCACAACTCCAACACGGGTACTCTTTCTGGTTATCTCATCTTTCCTAGCTGGCCCTATGTGAGAAAACCCTTCTGAGAACCTAAAGGAAGGGTTCTTTAACAGAAGGGCAGTATGAGAATGGGCCTCAGAGGTTCTGAACATGCTTCTGTATCTGATGCACCCAGGAACTTGTTTTATAAAACACAGATTTATGAGTCTCATCCTAAATCTCCTGTGTTGGATTCTCCTGCGTGGGGCCTTGGGATCATATGAGAAATTTTTATACAGACACCCTGGCACCAGATCACATAATAGCATTTTTGGAACAACAGTTTTGGCCCCACTTCTTCCATCTGATGCTCAAATTTCCACTTGTACACTTGTGACTCATTGTCTTCGACCTGACTAAACATTCCTACCCTTAGGAGAATCACTAGAAATATAAACATAACTTGGATGCTCATGTGGACTCCTGAAATATTTCCTGGCAGGTCTAACATTCTTCTTCTTTCCATTTTGTGTCCCATGTGGAATTGTAAAAGAACTGCAAACCAGGTCCTACTTCCAATTGTGCAATGGTTTGAATTCATTTGGGGACAGAAGTGTCATCATTTCACAGATAAGGTCTGAGGAGCAGCAGGGTGCTGGTGATTGTGGGCAAACTGCTACAATTTTTCTGGTTTCCTCAACTGTGGAATAACAATGGTGAACTGAAGTTCCTTTTTGTAAAATCCACTGTGGATTCTAGGAAGATCCAGGTATATCTTCTCATCTTTAAACCCTATGGTTTAATTGGTATCTAAGTCCAGCACTAATATTGCTGCAGTATGAATAACCACATTGGGCAAGATGAAATAGACCTCTATTGCCTCTGAGGAGACTCATGTGTGTTAATATTTACTTGGCAAGGATGACATTTAGAATACATTTTGATTAATGTTCCTGAAAATAAACAAATTCTTTATACCGGACTGAGTCCTGTAGCCTGCATTTGTTTGGGGTTGAAAAACGTCAAGACATCTAATTTTTCGGTCTTGTCACTGAGAAATAGTTTTCTTTCAAAGTTTTTCAGCAGAAACTGTTTACTGTTTCCTTTAGCATTTAGGAAACACCATTTATCATCACTTAGGGCATATTTTAGGAGTTGAAAGAGTGTTACTTCAGTTGCACATATTTTTAAAACTAAGAGGCCTCCTGTGAAGTGAGAACACATCTTTTTAAAGAGAAACTTAAATCATTAAGGAAGTTCAAAGTCATAGTCTTAGGAACTCCACAGCTTGGCTTATAGAAATACCAAATGCAATTTTGAGTCTCCAGCTAACATTAGGTTTCAAATGCAAACTAAACAGGAATTTGCAGCAGAATGAGAAAGCAGGCCATGGTTGGGGAATCAGTTGCTAATGCACCTCTGCTAAAGGAGACTGGGCTGGACAACCTGTGCCAGCCACAACCCACCTAATACATCTCAATCTTATTGTTCACTGCATTTCTTCCCATTCCTTGAATATCAGACAGCATTCTGTTTGGGCTCAGGAGTTTTATTATTCCACAGTGGAGCCAAAAAATCCTGGTGCCTCAAAGTGAGGTCAAAATGTATAGATATGAATTCTCTCTCACAGTAGAATATTCATATGGCAAATGTCTCTATGGCTTACTACTGTGCTGTGTTTTTAAAAAGACAGAGGATAAATTTTTCAATACTATGTTTTTCAAATATTTTTTAAAATCAGCAAAATGCTTTTTATGTTTTCTTTTTATAAAATAGAACTTTTTAAAAATAATGGAACCCAACATATACAACCAAGCTGCTCTGAGTGAACCAGGCAGGTATTCTGCCTTTTTGGTCATCTCTTCGTTTTCTCCTCAAATCCTTATCAATGATGCAGCAACACAGATACAGTTTCTAAACTCCTGCTCTATTATATCATCTTTGCAAAATTTGCTTTTCTTGTTTGAAGTCTGAGCCCTCACCGACATCTTGGAAACCTTTTACATTTTAATGATTATTATGTTTTGGTCTCTTTTCCTGCTAGTGATAGCACATTACCACTTCTCAAAACTCAGCTCAAAATTCTTTTCTTGGGGACATACTTTGCTGCTCCTACAAGGCTGATTTACATTCTTCCCCTATGCCCTTAAGAAGTGCTTTCTCAAGCCTGCCTGTGTCCCTGTCAAGCCACCTCAGTATGGGGAATCACATGATTAGCCATCAAGCCTAAGTTCCTGTTTCCGGGGAGAGGGTTAAGGCTTCTTGCAATGACAGCTTATTTTCATATCAGACTCTAGGCAGAACGTGCCTTTTCTCAACCAGAAAGGGTTTTTGCACTGTTTTTCATCACCACAGAAGAATAAAGTTAATTTTGGTTGAGGCTCATCAACTGCAAAATGGGAAGTCATGCTAAATAAACAGAGACCTGCAGAATCATACAGCTAGCTCTAGATTGCCACATAGAGAAGGCAGCTGTAGGGGGAGAGCACTAAAATCTTCCAAAGGGGTTGCTTGATAGTAATTCAGTACTTAAAGATAATATTTTGGGAAAATTCTTTAGCAAAGACAAACTGCTTTGGATCAGTAAGCAGGAAACAGGCATCCCTGTGTAGGGGTGGGGATGGGGGGGACATGAGAGGCATGGGACAGACAGATGGGGACCAAAACTATTGCCACTGGTTAGGGTATCTCCTGTTCCTTAGAAAGCTAGGACTAGGAAGAGATTCCCACCCTACATCCTTGGGAAGTCATCATTTAAAAGTTAATATGAGGGCCGGCCCGGTGGCGCACTGCTATAGTGCACCGCTTGGGAAGCGCAGCGGCGCTCCCGCTGAGGTTTGGATCCCACATACAGACCAGTTCCCGCTCACTGGCTGAGCGAGGCATGGGAGCAACACCGGGGGTTGCGATCCCGTTGCTGATCCCGGTCCGGTACGGGGGCGACACTGAGGGTTGCGATCCGTTGCCGGACACGGAAAAAAGACAAAAAAAAAAAAAAAAGTTAATATGATGAACTGTAGGTATGTGGAACCTTGACCTTTGAGAGGAAGATGACTTAAATTCAGAAGAGCTGACCAGGGTGCTGGCACTCTCCTGATATTAGCATTGAGAGTTTTATGTTTCCTATATATCCTTCCACCAAGATCTTAACTGGCTTTTCAATTCCTACTAGATTTCTCGCTAACTTTAGGAGTAAAATTTGCTCTGCATGTTGAGAGTTCCATGAATAATTTTTTTAGTCTCCACTTAGAGCATAAGGAGGAAGACTTGAGTCCCTGCAAAATGTGATATTCTATACTTCAGTGCTGAAAATCTAGCACTTCTCTATCTTGGTTAGAAACACTTCTTTTTTTTTTTTTCCTTTTTGTCTTTTTTCGTGACCGGCAACGGATCGCAACCCTCAGTGTCATGCCCGTACCGGACCGGGACCGGCAACGGGATCGCAACCCTCGGTGTTGCGCCCGCACCTCTCTCAGCCAGTGAGCAGGAACCGGTCTGTATGTGGGATCCGAACCCTCGGTGCGCATTGTAGCAGTGCGCCACCGGGCCGGCCCAGAAACACTTCTTTCTTAAATCTCTTCACTTCTTTTTACCCCTATGACCAGCTGCTATGGGTTAAATGTGTTCCCCTAAACAGATCTGCATTAAGTTTGTAAACAGAGCTTTCGATTTTCCAGCGACAATTAGAACCCATTGATTGTTCGAAACTGTGATTGAATAGATTGTCAATTTCTCTTTTGTAAGGGAGTGTCAAGATCACATACTAATTCACCTAGCAATATGATTTTTTAAAGAATAACTTTCTTTAGTCATGGTCTGAAATGTTCTTCTTTGGGGTTTTGAAGAGTGAGATTGATACTTTGCTAAATGTGTTCTAAATTGTGCAGTGAGTCAGAAACAAAGATTTTGGAAAGCATTGTTTTTTTTCCTCCTCAGTGTTCTGCTTCCTGATTATTTTTTACTTCATTATCAGTAACAATTAATTTTCTTTCTTTCTTTTTTTTTTTTTTTTTGTCTTTTTTTTTTCTTTTTTCCGTGTCCGGCAACGGATCGCAACCCTCGGTGTTGCCCCCGTACCGGACCGGGGACTGGCAACGGGATTGCAAGCCTCGGTGTTGCACCCGCGCCTCACTCAGCCAGTGAGTGGGAGCCGGTCTGTATGTGGGATCCGAACCCTCGGACGGGAGCGCCGCTGCGCTTCCCAAGCGGCGCACTATCCAGTGTGCCACCGGGCCGGCCCCTTCATCAGAATCTTGATGTACCCAATCCGATAGCTGTCTATTGACCTTCCTGGAATGATTATATAGCATTTTGAAAATAATAGAAAAAAATTTGTGAAGAATGACCTTGTCTGCAACAAGGACCAAATGTTTTACCAAAGAATTTGCTTAAGTAGATTATATTCATCAACCATACATTGGGGTTCTGCTATTAATTTCCACTTTATTCCCACTAAAAAATCAGTGGAAACGCTCAGTCAGATTACCTCTGCCATTTCTCTTGTTGTATCATCCAAACTTGGTTGACTTTCTTCTTTGACCCCATATCATTCTTGTCACAGGTGTTTAGGCAGGAATATTGCTTTTGTGTTTCATGTTCTTTCTCCTATTTACAAGAAATTTTATCTCCAATCTGTAAATGTTCACAGTTCACATTATGAATAATTCTAATGTATTGTATTGCTAATGAGGTTGATTTTCTTCCATCTTCTGATCAAATGGGGCTGTCTGTGTCATGCTGGCTGTTGGGTGCAGCCTCTCCATCCTCTGTCCATCCATCTGTTGGCGTGGAGAGGGAGCAGTGAGAGAAAAGGCTGGGTTTTGTTACTTCCCAAGGCAGATCTTGCTGTTGATGTAAAGGTTTACTTAGTTAGAAAGCTTTATGTCAGCAGTGTACTGATCCCAGATCTATCTTCTGGAACTTTCACAAGTCCATGTTCTCACCTTTGAATTACACACACATTAAGTCTGATATCTTTTATAGAGATGCCAAAAACGACTGTGAAATATGAAGGTTAAAAAAATTTACTTTGGGGCTGGCCCAGTGGCGCACTGCTACAGTGCGCCGCTTGGGAGCGCGGCAGCGCTCCTGCCGAGGGTTCAGATCCCACATACAGACCGGTTCCCGCTCACTGGCTGAGCGAGGTGCGGGTGCAGCACCGAGGGTTGTGATCCCGTTGCCGGTCCTGGTCCGGTACGGGCGCGACACTGAGGGTTGCGATCCATTGCCGGACACAAAAAAAGACAAAAAGGAAAAAAAAACAAATCAGGGATCATTCTCTCTTTTTTATATTCCTTTACAAAGGTTTTAATCAATGCAGTACACCCTTGAACCTTAGACTTGAATCAAAATAAATAAGTTTTCCTGGGACTCCTATGCTAGTGCTAGACCTGTCCTGATTGTGTGCAGTCATTGGAAAGATATAGAGATTGGAGAGCCCCATATGAGTCAAGAGTACAGACTGTTAGGGAATAAAGTTAGTTGACCTTCAGATCAACTTTTCAATGCAACTGTGGCCTTAGTCTTATAGTTACAGAGACCCTGAACATCAAGGAATTGACTAACTTCAGTTCTTGAGAAGACACTAGGAAAAAAGACTCACAGTTGATTTGCAATCATCTGGAGTAACTGTAATTAGCATTGCTCAGATTGAGGTTAGAGAACAGTGCTCAGTTTTGATTTCAACCCTTGAAAAGTGATGTGGAATAGGTCCAGAAAAGAAAAACCTGACATATTCTGGCATTTTAAGTTGTTACTTATACTATTTCAGTTTTTTAAAAAAATTCCTTCCAAAGCAACTAACCAGCAAAAAATGTTAATCTTTGGTTTGACAGATTTCAGTTTGAATATAGGCAATGCTTCCTTTAGCTGTGCAATCTTGGGAATTTAAAATATATGAAAAATATTTATAATTAACACATATGGAAAGCATAAAATATTGTAATGAAATGAACATTTTAAATTGACTTGCCACAGGAGGGTTGCTCAGAATATCTCTTTAATAGCCTTGATATTTTTTCTTGTTCCATTATTTTGTCTGTCTGAGTCTTCTTGTATCTCAGTAAGTTTCCTTAAGATTATTGCTCAGGGGCGGAGCCCATGGCACACTCGGGAGGGTGCGGCACTGGGAGTGTGGTAGCGCTCCCACCACGGGTTCGGATCCTATATAGGGATGACCAGTGCGCTCACAGCGCTCACTGGCTGAGCGCGGTGCGGCCGGTCTCAAAAAGGAAAAAAAAAAAAAAAAAAAAAAGATTGTTGCTCAGAATTCCTGTTCATTATTTCAAGGGTTTCCTTCTCTATAGGGTCTGGTATTTGAAAATTACTGTATTGTTTTGGTGGTATCATATTTTCTTAGATTTTTGTATTTCTGGTATCTCTGTGTTGATGTCTGGTCATCTGGTGGAGCAATTGCTTCTTCTATTACTCTGGAGAGGGGTTTGAGGAGAGAGACATCCTCTTCTTTTTCTGGTCTTCACTGGTAACACTCCTTGCATCAGTGCAGTTGAATGTCTGCTGGGCTGCCTGCATGGTGTCTGTGGTGGTGGCAGTGGTGTCAATGCACTTTTGTGGCAGTGGGGCTGTGGTGGAGATTGTGGTGGGCCACCTGCGTAGAAGTGATGTTTTTGTTGTGCTCCTTACCTGCTTCTGGGTGGGGGATGCTATCCTCAGTTCCTGCCTAGGCCCCACAGGCTTGTTCTTACCTGCTTCCAAGTATTGTCATTTCTACATTAACTTTTCCAATCCATGAACATGTGTCTTCAACTTCTTTTAGCAGTGTTTTATAGTTTTCATTGTAGAGATCTTTCACCTTACTTGGTTAAATTTATTCCTAAGTATTTTAGTTTATTGATAGCTATTGCAAATAGGGTTGCTTTCTTGATTTCTTTTTCAGCTAGCTCATTGTTGGTGTATAGAAACACTACTGATTTTTATATATTGATTTTGTAGACTACAACTTTATTGAATTTGGTTATCAGTTGTAACAGTGGAACTTTAGAACTTCTGTGAAGTCTTTAGGTTTTTCTGTTTGTAAGATTGTGTCATCTGTGAACAGGGACAATCTGACTTCCTCTCTTCCAATTTAGATGCTTTTTATTTCTTCTCTTGCTTAATTGCTCTGGACAAGGCTTCCAGTACTATGCTGACTAAGAGTGGAGAGAGTGGACATTCTTGTCTTGTGCCAGCTACCTGATCAGTTTATTAAAACAACTCGAAAATGTATTAGTATATATACTAATATACTAGTATATATATTTTCAGTTGTATAGATTACTCATTAAATCGTTTCACATATCTTTTAAATGATGATCAGGTCAAATGCAGAGGTTATCAACAAGGCTTCCAGTACTATGCTGACTAAGAGTGGAGAGAGTGGACATTCTTGTCTTGTGCCAGCTACCTGATCAGTTTATTAAAACAACTCGAAAATGTATTAGTATATATACTAATATACTAGTATATATATTTTCAGTTGTATAGATTACTCATTAAATCGTTTCACATATCTTTTAAATGATGATCAGGTCAAATGCAGAGGTTATCATTATCTACAGTAATCTAGGTATTTTCCATGTTTAACATGGAGAGCTTCAAAGTAAAATTTTTTCCTTGATAGTTATAAATATGTTTGTTTTTAATGTCTTGGAATTCTAGCCATTATTACATCTCTCTGCTTTGTTCTTTCTAAGTATGAGACTTTTTGATGTGTTCGTACAAGCTTGCAGAATGAATTTTTAATAGGAGCAGGCACACACATGCTGGTGTGTGCACATAAGAGTTTAGGCTTTAAAATATTATTAATAAATATGAATGAAACTATTGGAAAACAGAAGAATATGTGTCTGCTATACTATCAGAAATGGAAGTTGAGTTATTAAAAACTTTCTTCTCAGTCTTTGTTTTTTTATCTATAAAATGGGGAGAATAATCCCTGATTCACAGGACTACTGTGAAAATAGACTGTGTGAAAATGGCTAGTAGAGCACCTGTTTAGGAGTGGTCAATCTAGTACATTTTTTTCTCTACACAGCCTGCCTCTGGAAAACAAGTTTTGTAAGGCCAGAGAGAGAGAGAGAGACCTTGGTTATTAACACTCATTTCAGGACAGTCTTTTTTCTTTTCTCCACTCCTTCCTTCTCAAAGACCCATTTGCCTTTGTTTGTGCAATGCTACTTACTCTTGGTTTTTCTCCTACTGTTCTGGCTCAGTTCTCCTTTTAAGGCTCCTCTTTCTTTGCATGTCCTTTAAATGTCAGTGTCCCCCAGGCATTAGTCCTTAGCCCCTTTTTTGCTATACAACCTCTCTTTTCTCCACACAGCTCTCTGAGTGATTCATTCATTCCATGTTTAAACTACTACTTTAGGCTGATGATGTAAATCTCTGTTGCTAGCCAAATATTTCTCCTAAGATCTGAATTTCTTGATAAACTTCCTACTGGCCTTTTCCACTTAAATCACACACAACATCTTCAAAACAAAAGTCATCATCATGCACCCATTCCGTATATATTGACTGGGTACCTGTGGTGCACCAGGCCCGGCCTGTTTTTCCAACCCCATCTCCGATCTACTCATCAGCCGGTGCCCTGTGCTACAGTTACATGGCACTATGCAGTCCAGCAAGCCCATTATGCTTCTTCATGTCCCCACATACAGAAAGAAGAAGAAATAAGAGGCCAATTGATCTTGGACAAATAGAGAAAATTACTTGGGGTCCTGGTTTTCTAGGTCCTGATTCCAGTCCTCATGAGATCCCACTGTGAAATAAATAACCCTGTTACTCTTCAAATGAATTTCCCTTTCGGATGGGGGAGTTTGGATGGATTTAGTCAGTAAGATAAAGGAGACTTAAATAAAATGAGCCTTTGCACAGAGAGAGATGTTGGAAACGTTGTGGTCCCAAGGAGCTAATACGCCACCTCAGTAAATACATCCACCGGTCTGTGCAGACTGGCATGGCTGCCTATTACTTTCCTTTAGCATAATTTATTTATTTATTTTATTTTTGCGGTGAATATTTAAATCCTTAATCCATTTTTAATTGATTTTAGTATATGGTGAGAGGTATGGGTCTAGTTTCACTCTCCTGCATATGGATATTCAGGCATCCCAGCACCCTTTGCTGAAGAGGCAGTCCCAACCCCAATGTATAGGCTTGGTGCCCTTGTCAAAGATCAAATGGCAGTAAGTGCATGGGTTGATTTCTGGGTGCTCTATTCTATTCCATTGATCAGTGTCTTTGTTTTTATACCAGTACCATGCTGTTTTGGTTATTATAGCTTTGTAGTATAGTTTAAAGTCAGGTAGAGTAATACCTCCAGCTTTATTTTTTTTGCTCAGCATTGCTTTGGCTATTCGTGGTCTTTTGTTATTCCAGATAAATGACTGTATAGTTCTTTCCATTTCTGAGAGAAATGTCATAGGAATTTTGATGGGGATTGCATTAAATTTGTATATTACTTTGGGAAGTATAGTCATTTTCACTATATTGATTCTTCCAATCCAGGAGCATGGGATGTCTTTCCATCTTCTTGTATCCTCTCTAATTTCTCTCAGGAGTGGTTTATAGTTCTCATTATAGAGATTTTACACATCCTTAGTTCAATTCCTAGGTATTTTATTTTTTTGTCGGCTATTGTGAATGGGCAGGCTTTCTTGATTTCTCTTTCTGCTTGTTCACTATTGGTGAATAGAAATGCTACTGATTTTTGTGTGTTGAATAACAAAAATTAGAAATGAAAAAGGTGATATT